>NC_052152.1:210660613-210673113 GCF_902713615.1 Scyliorhinus canicula | reverse complement strand
TTAACTTTCCAAATATTGACTGGAAAAGTATAGTTCGAGTACATTAGATGGTCGTTCTTTGTACAATGTGTGCAGGAGGGTTTCCTGACACAATATGTTGACAGGCCAACAAGAGGCGAGGCCACATTGGATTTGGTTTTGGGTAATGAACCAGGCCAGGTGTTAGATCTGGAGGTAGGTGAGCACTTTGGAAACAGTGACCATAATTCGGTGACCTTTACATTAGTGATGGAAAGGGATAAGTATACCCCGCAGGGCAAGAGTTATAGCTGGGGGAAGGGCAATTATGATGCCATTAGACATGACTTAGGATGTGTAGTTGGAGAAGTAGGCTGCAAGGGTTGGGCACACTGGATATGTGGAGCTTGTTCAAGGAACAGCTATTGCGTGTTCTTGATAAGTACGTACCAGTCAGGCAGGGAGGAATGGGTAGAGCGAGGGAACCGTGGTTTACCAAAGAAGTGGAATCTCTTGTTAAAGGAAGAAGGAGCCTATGTAAAGATGAGGCGTGAAGTTTCAGTTGGGGCGCTTGATAGTTACAAGGAAGCGAGGGAGGATCTAAAGAGAGCTAAGACGAGCAAGGAGGGGACATGAGAAGTCTTTGGCAGGTGGATCAAGGAAAACCCAAAAGCTTTCTACAGGTATGTCAGGAATAAAAGAATGACTAGGGTAAGAGTAGGGCCAGTCAAGGACAGTGGTGGGATGTGTGTGTGTGGAGGCTGAGGAGATAAGCGAGATACTAAATGAATACTTTTCGTCAGTATTCACTCAGGAAAAAGATAATGTTGTGGAGGAGAATGCTGAGACCCAGGCTATTAGAATAGATGGCATTGAGGTGCGTAGGAAGAAGTGTTGCCAATTCTGGACAAGGTGAAAATAGATAAGTCCCCGGGCCTGATGGGATTTATCCTAGGATTCTCTGGGAAGCCAGGAAGAGATTGCTGAGCCTTTGGCTTTGATTTTTATGTCATCATTGGCTACAGGAATAGTGCCAGAGGATTGGAGGGTAGCAAATGTGGTCCCTTTGTTCAAGAAGGGGAGTAGAGATAACCCCGGTAACTATAGGCCGGTGAGCCTCACGTCTGTTGTGGGTAAAGTCTTGGAGAGGATTATAAGATACGATTTATAATCATCTAGATAGGAATAATATGATTAGGGATAGTCAGCATGGTTTTGAAGGGTAGGTCATGCCTCACAAACCTTATCGAGTTCTTTGAGAAGGTGACTGAACAGGTAGATGAGGGTAGAGCAGTTGATGTTGTATATGGATTTCAGTAAAGCGTTTGATAAGGTTCCCCACGGTCGGCTATTGCAGAAAATATGGAGGCTGGGGATCGAGGGTGATTTAGAGATGTGGATCAGAAATTGGCTAGTTGAAAGAAGACAGAGGGTGGTGGTTGATGGCAAATGTTCAGAATGGAGTTCAGTTACGAGTGGCGTACCACAAGGATCTGTTCTGGGGCCGTTACTGTTTGTCATTTTTATAAATGACCTAGAGGAGGGCACAGAAGGTTGGGTGAGTAAATTTGCAGACGACACTAAAGTCGGTGGAGTTTGTAGACAGTGTGGAAGGATGTTGCAGGTTACAGAGGGACATAGATAAGCTGCAGAGCTGGGCTGAGAGGTGGCAAATGGAGTTTAATGTAGAGAAGTGTGAGGTGATTCACTTTGGAAAGAAAAACAGGAATGCAGAATATTTGGCTAATGGTAAAATTCTTGGCAGTGTGGATGAGCAGAGGGATCTCGGTGTCCATGTACATAGATCCCTGAAAGTTGCCACCCAGGTTGATAGGGTTGTGAAGAAGGCCTGTGGTGTGTTGGCCTTTATTGGTAGAGGGATTGAGTTCCGGAGCCATGAGGTCATGTTGCAGCTGTACAAAACTCTGGTACGGCCGCATTTGGAGAATTGCGTACAGTTCTGGTCGCCTCATTATAGGAAGGACGTGGAAGCTTTGGAACGGGTGCAGAGGAGATTTACCTGGATGTTGCCTGGTATGGAGGGAAAATCTTATGAGGAAAGGCTGATGTTCATGAGGTTGTTTTCGTTAGAGAGAAGAAGGTTAAGAGGTGACTTAATAGAGGCATACAAAATGATCAGAGGGTTAGATCGGGTGGACAGCGAGAGCCTTCTCCCGCGGATGGAGGTGGCTAGCACGAGGGGACATAGCCTTAAATTGAGGGGTAATATATAGGACAGAGGTCAGAGGTGGGTTTTTTACGCAAAGAGTGGTGAGGCCGTGGAATGCCCTACCTGCAACAGTAGTGAACTCGCCAACATTGAGGGCATTTAAAAGTTTATTGGATAAGCATATGGATGATAAGGGCATAGTGTAGGTTAGATGGCCTTTAGTTTTTGACTTCCCATGTCGGTGCAACATCGTGGGCCGAAGGGCCTGTACTGCGCTGTATCGTTCTATGTTCTATGTTCTATGTCCTGAACACACAACTCCCATTTTGTTCAATGTTTTACATTCTCATAGATTCAGAAACTGAGGGTCCCGTGATCATTCTTACGTAGATCATCCAGTTACTGTAACGCCGGCGTAGATTTGATAACACAGATGCCTCATTCAGATTGGTCAACATGGCCATGTCTTCAATCATATCAAACTTGGGTGGGTTCATCTGCTGAATATCATCCTCCTTAAGTGTCAAAGTCTGAAAGGAGAAGAGAAGATTAGTCAAACTCGCACAACAGCGCTTGGTTACATATCAATTATAATAAAGAGCAGCGAGGTAAAGTGCTAGTGGCTACGTCACTAAATGGTACAGAACTGGAGACATTGAGGGTGTCCTCGGGATGGGAGAATTCCTCCCCCAGGATCTTGATTCCAGGGAAGGCCCAATGAGGGAACATGGCCGTCACAGCAGCTCTCCAGGCGGAGGCTGGACCCACAGCCCTTCAATGAGATTCCCCTGGCTACCCCGGCTTCCTTCTTCACAGATACTGCCTGAAGAATTTGCAGCATTTTCTGTTTTTATTCCAGATATCCAGCTCCTGGAGAATTTTCATTTTGGTTCCAACACTGGAGGCTGCATAAAGAGTCTCAAAGATTTGAGATATGAGATGAGACAAGAGACAGAAGATTTCCTCAGTCTTGAAGCTAATGGGAATTAGCAATGCATTGAGATTCACAACACGTTAAACTAGAAGATGATTCAAACTAAACTATGACAGGTGGAGGGCCCGGTCCCTGGAGCCTGGGTGGAGCCTGGGCCTGGTCCCTGGAGTCTGGGCTGGAGTTGGGCCTGGTCCCTGGAGCTGGGCTGGAGCTGGGCCTGGTCCCTGGAGCCTGGGTGGAGCTGGGCCTGGTCCCTGGAGCCTGGGTGGAGCCTGGGCAGGAGCTGGGCCTGGTCCCTGGAGCCTGGGTGGAGATGGGCCTGGTCCCTGGAGCCTGGGCAGGAGCAGGGCCTGGTCCCTGGAGCCTGGGCAGGAGCTGGGCCAGGTCCCTGGAGCCTGGGTGGAGCCTGGGCCTGGTCCCTGGAGCCTGGGCAGGAGCTGGGCCAGGTCCCTGGAGCCTGGGCTGGAGTTGGGCCTGGTCCCTGGAGCTGGGCTGGAGCTGGGCCTGGTCCCTGGAGCCTGGGTGGAGCTGGGCCTGGTCCCTGGAGCCTGGGTGGAGCTGGGCCTGGTCCCTGGAAGTGGGCTGGAGCCTGGGCTGGACCTGGGCCTGGTCCCTGGAGCCTGGGCTGGAGGCTGGGCTGGGCCTGGTCCCTGGAGCCTGAGCTGGATCTGGGCCTGGTCCCCGGAGCCTGGGCTAAAGCCTGGGCTGTATCTGGGCCTGGTCCCTGGAGGCTGGGCAGGAGCTGGGCCTGGTCCCCGGAGCCTGGGCAGGAGGTGGGCTCAGTCCCTGGAGCCTGGGCTGGATCTGGGCCTGGTCCCTGGAGCCGCGCTGGATCTGGGCCTGGCCCCGGAGCCTGGGCTAAAGCCTGGGCTGGATCTGGGCCTGTTCCCCGGAGCCTGGGCTGGATCTGGGCCTGTTCCCTGGAGCCTGGGCAGGAGCTGGGCCTGGTCCCCGGAGCCTGGGCAGGAGGTGGGCTCAGTCCCTGGAGCCTGGGTGGAGCTGATCCCGGTCCCTGGAGCTCGACAGGAGCCGGGCCTGGTCCTTGGAGACTGGGCTGGAGCTGGGTCCCTGGAGCCTGGGTGGAGCTGGGCCTGGTCCCTGGAACCTGGGCTGGACTTGGGCCTGGTCCCTGGAACCTGGGCAGGAGCTGATCCCGGTCCCTGAGGCTGGGCTGGAGCCTGGGCTGGAGCCGGGTCCCTGGAGCCTGGGCTGGAGCTGGGCCCTGGAGCCTGGTCCCTGGAGCTGGGCTGGAGCCGGGTCCCTGGAGCCTGGGCTGGAGCTGGGCCTGGTTCCTGGCCTGGTCCCTGGAGCTTGGTCCCTGGAGCTGGGCTGGAGCCTGGGCTGGAGTCGGGTCCCTGGAGCTGGGCTAGAGGTGGGCTCAGTCCCTGGAGCCTGGGCTGGAGTTGGGCCTGGACCCTGGAGCCTGGGTGGAGCTGGGCCTGGTTCCTGGAGCCTGGTCCCTGGAGCTTGGTCCCCGGAGCCTGGGCAGGAGGTGGGCTCAGTCCCTGGAGCCTGGGTGGAGATGGGCCTGGTCCCTGGAGCCTGGGCTGGAGTTGGGCCTGGTCCCTGGAGCCTGGGCTGGAGTTGGGCCTGGTCCCTGGAACCTGGGCTGGAGCCTGGGCTGAAGCTGGGCCTGGTCCCTGGAGCCTGGGCTGGAGCCTGGGCTGGATCTGGGCCTGGTCCCCGGAGCCTGGGCTGGAGCCTGGGCTGGAGCCGGGTCCCTGGAGCCTGGGCTGGAGCCTGGGCTGGATCTGGGCCTGGTCCCTGGAGCTTGGGCAGGAGCTGGGCCTGGGCCCCGGAGCCTGGGCAGGAGGTGGGCTCAGTCCCTGGAGCCTGGGTGGAGCTGATCCCGGTCCCTGGAGCCTGGGCTGGGGCCAGGTCCCTGGAGCCTGGGTGGAGCTGGGCCTGGTCCCTGGAGCCTGGGCTGGAGCCGGGTCCCTGGAGCCTGGCTGGAGCCTGGGCTGGATCTGGGCCTGGTCCCCGGAGCCTGGGCAGGAGGTGGGCTCAGTTCCTGGAGCCTGGGTTGAGCTGATCCCAGTCCCTGGAGCTCGACAGGAGCCGGGCCTGGTCCCTGGAGCCTGGGCTGGAGCCGGGTCCCTGAGCCTGGGCGGAGCTGGGCCTGGTCCCTGGAGCCTGGGCAGGAGCTGATCCGGGCCCTGGAGGCAGGGCTGGAGCCTGGGCTGGAGCCGGGTCCCTGGAGCCTGGGCTGGAGCTGGGCCTGGTCCTTGGAGCTGTGCTGGAGCCGGGTCCCTGGAGCTGGCTGGAGCCTGGGCTGGAGGTGGGCTCAGTCCCTGGAGCTGGGCTTTAGCCTGGGCTGGAGTTGGGCCGGGTCCCTGGAGCTGGGCTGGAGCCGGTCCCTGGAGCTGGGCTGGAGCCTGGGCTGGAGTTGGGCCTGGACCCTGGAGCTGGGCTGGAGCCGTATCCCTGGACCCTGGAGCTGGGCTGGAGCCTGGGCTGGAGTTGGGCCTGGACCCTGGAGCTGGGCTGGAGCCGTATCCCTGGACCCTGGAGCTGGGCTGGAGCCGGGTCCCTGGAGCTGGGCTGGAGCCGTATCCCTGGAGCCTGGGCTGGAGTTGGGCCGGGTCCCTGGAGCTGGGCTGGAGTAGGGCCTGGCCCCTGGAGCTGGGCTGGAGGTGGACTCAGTCCCTGGAGCCTGGAGAGTAGACCTCAGGAGAATAATATGATAGATGGACACGGGACATATGTGTCCTTGTGCACAGTGGGGTCTCTGCCACTTACTTTGCCACTCTTAGTTTCCACGGTGACTTTTCCATCCACTGATTGTAGAATCTCAGCTTCCATGTAAGCTTCCTTATCATCAGGAACCCAGCAACGTTTTTACCTACGAGTAAACACGAATGAATTAATACATTCGCTCTCATTCCAGCGGGAATACAAGGGTAGTTTCTGCCTACAGGAGTTGTGAGTTTGAAGTTGGAAGGACAGGTTGGTGGTCTGTTGAAACAGCCAATGAGATCTTTGGCTTTGTTAATAGAGGCAGAGAGGCATAACGTTAGGCTGAACCTTTCCAAACAGATCCCAGCGAGACTGTGCCCAACACTGACACAGCGAAACTGTGCCCAACACTGACCCAGCGAGACTGTGCCCCAACACTGACCCAGCGGACTGTGGCCCACACATGGACCCAGCGAGAGACTGTGCCCAACACTTACCCAGCTGAGGACTGGTCGCCCAACACTGACCCGCGAGACTGTGGCCCAACACTGACCCAGCGAAAACTGTGCCCAACACTGACCCAGCGAGAGACTTGCCCAACACTGACACAAGCGAACTGTGCCCAAACACTGACCCAGCGAAACTGTGCCCAACACTGACCCAGCGAAGACTGTGCCCAACACTGACCCAGCGAGACTGTGCCCAACACTGACCCAGCGAGAGACTGTGCCCAACACTGACCCAGCGAGACTGTGCCCAACACTGACCCAGCGAGAGACTGTGCCCAACACTTGACCCAGCGAGACTGTGCCCAACACTGACCCAGCGAAGACTGTGCCCAACACTGACCCAGGAGACTGTTCCCAACACTGACCAGCGAGACTGTGCCCAACACTGACCCAGCGAGAGACTGTGCTCCACCACTGACCCAGCGAGACTGTGCCCAACACTGACCCAGGGAGAGACTGTGCCCAACACTGACACCAGCGAGAGACTGGTGCCCACACTGACCCGCGAGAGACTGTGCACCAACACTGACCCACGATAGACTGTGCCCAACACTGACCCAGCGAGACTGTGCCCACACTGACCCAGCGAGACTGTGCCCAACACTGACCCAGCGGAGACTGTGCCCAACACTGACCCAGCGAGAGACTGTGCCCAACACTGACCCAGCGAGAGACTGTGCCCAACACTGACCCAGCGAGACTTGTGCCCAACACTGACCCAGCCGAGACTGTGCCCAACACTGACACCAGCGAGAGACTGTGTCCCACACTGACCCAGCGAGACTGTGCCCACACTGACCCAGCGAGAGACTGGTGCCCAACACTGACCCAGCGAGAGACTGTGCCCAACACTGACCCAGCGAGAGACTGTGCCCAACACTGACCCAGTGAGAGACTGTGCCCAACACTGACCCAGTGAGAGACTGTGCCCAACACTGACCCAGCGAGAGACTGTGCCCAACACTGACCCAGCGAGAGACTGTGCCCAACACTGACCCAGCGAGACTGTGCCAACACTGACCCAGCGAGACTGTGCCCAACACTGACCCCAGCGAGACTGTGCCCAACACTGACCCAGCGAGACTGTGCCCAACACTGACCCAGCGAGACTGTGCCCAACACTGACCCAGCAGACTGTGCCCAACACTGACCCAGCGAGACTGTGCCCCACTGACACAGCGAACTGTGCCCAACACTGACCCGTGAGAGACTGTGCCCACACTGACGCAGCGAGAGACTGTGCCCAACACTGACCCAGCAGAGACTGTGCCCAACACTGACCCAGCGAAATTGTGCCCAACACTGACACAGCGAGAGACTGTGCCCAACACTGACCCAGCGAGAGACTGTGCGCGCAACACTGACCCAGAGAGACTGTGCCCAACACTGACCCAGCGAGAGACTGTGCCCAACACTGACCCAGCGAGAGACTGTGCCCAATCACTGACCCAGCGAGAGACTGTGCCCAACACTGACCCAGCGAGAGACTGTGCCCAACACTGACCCAGCGGAGACTGTGCCCACACTGACCCACGAGAGACTGTGCCCACACTGACCCAGCGAGAGACTGGGTGCCCACAGCATGCTGACCCAGCGAGAGGACTGTGCCCAACACTGACCCAGCGGAGACTGTGCCCAACACTGACCCAGCAGAGAGACTGTGCCCAACCTGACCCAGCGAGAGACTGTGCCCAACACTGACCCAGCAAGAGAACTGTGCCCAACACTGGACCCAGCGGAGACTGTCCCCAACACGGACCCAGCGACAGACTGTGCCCACACTGACCCACGAGACTGTGCCCAACACGACCCAGCGAGAGACTGTGCCCAACACGGACCCAGCGAGACTGTGCCCAACACTGACCCAGCACGAGACTGTGCCCACACTGACCCAGCGAGACTGTGCCCACACTGACCCAGCGAGAGACTGTGCCCAACACTGACCCAGCGAGAGACTGTGCCCAACACTGACCCAGCGAGACTGTGCCCAACACTGACCCAGCGAGAGACTGTGCCCAACACTGACCCAACGAGAGACTGGTGCCCAACACTGACCCAGCGAGAGACTGTGCCCAACACTGACCCAGCGAGAACTGTGCCCAAAGAGACCCAGCGCAGACTGTGCCCACCTGCCCAGCGAGAGACTGTGCCCAACACGACCCAGCGAGAGACTGTTCCCAACACTGGACCCAGCAGAGACTGTGCCCACACTGACCCAGCGAGAAGACTGTGCCCACACTGACCCAGCGAGACTGTGCCCAACACTGACCCAGCGAGAGACTGGTGCCCAACACTGACCCATGAGAGACTGTGCCCAACACTGCACCCAGCGAGAGACTGTGCCCAACTACTGACCCAGCGACAGACTGTGCACAACACTGACCCAGCGAGACTGTGCCCAACACTGACCCAGCGAGACTGTGCCCAACACTGACACAGCGAGAGACTGTGCCCAACACTGACCCAGCAAGAGACTGTGCCCAACACTGACCCAGTGAGAGACTGTGCACAACACTGACCCAGCGAGAGACTGTGCCCAACACTGACCCAGCGAGAGACTGTGCCCAACACTGACCCAGCGAGACTGTGCCCAACACTGACACAGCGAGAGACTGTGCCCAACACTGACCCAGCAAGAGACTGTGCCCAACACTGACCCAGTGAGAGACTGTGCCCAACACTGACCCAGCGAGAGACTGTGCACAACACTGACCCAGCGAGACTGTGCCCAACACTGACCCAGCGAGAGACTGTGCCCAACACTGACCCAGCGAGACTGTGCCCAACACTGACCCAGCGAGAGACTGTGCCCACACTGACCCAGCGAGACACTGCGCCCAACACTGACCCAGCGAGACTGTGCCCAACACTGACCCAGCGAGAGACTGTGCCCAACACTGACCCAGCGAGAGACTGTGCCCAACATGACCCAGCGAGAGACTGTGCCCAACACTGACCCAGCGAGAGACTGTGCCACACTGACCCAGAGAGACTGTGCCCAAACACTGACCCAGCGAGAGACTGTGCCCAACACTGACCCAGTGAGAGACTGGTGCCCAACACTGACCCAGCGAGAGACTGTGCCCAACACTGACCCAGCGAGAGACTGTGCCCAACACTGACCCAGCGGAGAGACTGTGCCCAACACTGACCCAGCGAGAGACTGTGCCCAACACTGACCCAGTGAGAGAACTGTGCCCAACACTGACCCAGCGGAGACTGTGCCCAACACTGACGCCAGCGAGACTGTGCCCACACTGACCCAGCGAGAGACTGTGCCCACACTGACCCAGCGAGACTGTGCCCAACACTGACCCACGTGAGAGACTGTGGCCCAACACTGACCCAGCGAGACTGTGCCCAACACTGACCCAGCGAGACTGTGCCCAACACTGACCCAGCGAGAGACTGTGCCCAACACTGACCCAGCGAGACTGTGCCCAACACTGACCCAGCGCGAGAGACTGTGCCCAACACTGACCCAGCGATAGACTGTGCCCAACACTGACCCAGCGAGAGACTGTGCCCAACACTGACCCAGCGACGACTGTGCCCAACACTGACCCAGCGAGACTGTGCCCACACTGACCCAGCGAGAGACTGTGCCCAACACTGACCCAGCTGAGACTGTGCCCAACACTGACCCAGCAGAGACTGTCGCCCAACACTGACCCAGCGAGAGACTGTGCCCAACACTGACCCGTGAGACTGGTGCCCAACACTTGACCCAGCGAGACTGTGCCCAACACTGACCCAGCGAGAGACTGTGCCCACACTGACCCCGAGACTGTGCCCACACTGACCCAGTGAGAGACTGTCCACACTGACCCAGCGAAGACTGTGGCCCAACACTGACCCAGCTAGACTGTGCCCAACACTGACCCAGCGGAGACTGTGCCCAACACTGACCCAGCGAGAACTGTGCCCAACACTGACCCAGCGAGACTGTGCCCAACACTGACCCAGCGAGAGACTGTGCCCAACACTGACCCAGCGAGACTGTGCCCAACACTGACCCAGCGAGAGCTGTGCCCAACACTGACCCAGCGAGACTGTGCCCAACACTGACCCAGTGAGAGACTGTGCCCAACACTGACCCAGCGAGAGACTGTGCCCAACACTGACCCAGCGAGAGACTGTGCCCAACACTGACCCAGCGAGACTGTGCCCAACACTGACCCAGCGACAGACTGTGCCCAACACTGACCCAGCGAGACTGTGCCCAACACTGACCCAGCGAGACTGTGCCCAACACTGACACAGCGAGAGACTGTGCCCAACACTGACCCAGCGACAGACTGTGCCCAACACTGACCCAGCGAGAGACTGTGCCCAACACTGACCCAGCGAGAGACTGTGCCCAACACTGACCCAGTGAGAGACTGTGCCCAACACTGACCCAGCGAGAGACTGTGCCCAACACTGACCCAGCGAGACTGTGCCCAACACTGACCCAGTGAGAGACTGTGCCCAACACTGACCCAGCGACAGACTGTGCCCAACACTGACCCAGCGAGACTGTGCCCAACACTGACCCAGCGACAGACTGTGCCCAACACTGACCCAGCGACAGACTGTGCCCAACACTGACCCAGCGAGAGACTGTGCCCAACACTGACCCAGCGCGAGACTGTGCCCAACATGACCCAGCGAGACTGTGCCCAACACTGACCCAGCGAGACTGTGCCCAACACTGACCCAGCGAGAGACTGTGCCCAACGCTGACCCAGCGACAGACTGTGCCCAACTGACCCAGCGAGAGACTGTGCCCAACGCTGACCCAGCGAGACTGTGCCCAACACTGACCCAGCGACAGACTGTGCCCAACACTGACCCAGCGAGAGACTGTGCCCAACACTGACCCAGTGAGAGACTGTGCCCAACACTGACCCAGCGAGAGACTGTGCCCAACACTGACCAGCAAGAGACTGTGCCCAGCACTGACCCAGCGAGACTGTGCCCAACACTGACCCAGCGAGACTGTGCCCAACACTGACCCAGCGAGAGACTGTGCCCAACACTGACCCAGCGAGAGACTGTGCCCAACACTGACCCAGCGAGACTGTGCCCAACACTGACCCAGCGAGACTGTGCCCAACACTGACCCAGCGAGAGACTGTGCCCAACACTGACCCACGAGAGACTGTGCCAACACTGACCCAGCGAGAGACTGTGCCAACACTGACCCAGCGAGACTGTGCCCAACACTGACCCAGCGATACTGTGCCCAACACTGACCCAGCGAGAGACTGTGCCCAACACTGACCCAGCGAGACTGTGCCCAACACTGACCCAGCGAGACTGTGCCAACACTGACCCAGTGAGAGACTGTGCCCAACACTGACCCAGCGACAGACTGTGCCCAACACTGACCCAGCGAGAGACTGTGCCCAACACTGACCCAGCGAGAGACTGTGCCCAACACTGACCCAGCGAGACTGTGCCCAACACTGACCCAGCGAGAGACTGTGCCCACCTGACCCAGCGACAGACTGTGCCCAACACTGACCCAGCGAGACTGTGCCCAACACTGACCCAGCGAGACAGTGCCCACACTGACCCAGCGAGACTGTGCCCAACACTGACCCAGCGAGAGACTGTGCCCAACACTGACCCAGCGAGAGACTGTGCCCAACTGACCCAGCGAGACTGTGCCCAACACTGACACAGCGAGAGACTGTGCCCAACACTGACCCAGCAAGAGACTGTGCCCAACACTGACCCAGCGACAGACTGTGCCCAACACTGACCCAGCGAGAGACTGTGCCCAACACTGACCCAGCGAGAGACTGTGCCCAACACTGACCCAGCGAGACTGTGCCCAACACTGACACAGCGAAACTGTGCCCAACACTGACCCAGCGAGACTGTGCCCAACACTGACCCAACGAGAGACTGTGCCCAACACTGACCCAACGAGAGACTGTGCCCAACACTGACCCAGCAAGAGACTGTGCCCAACACTGACCCAGTGAGACTGTCCCCACACTGACCCAGCGACAGATTGTGCCCAACACTGACCCAGTGAGACTGTGCCCAACACTGACCCAGCGAGAGACTGTGCCCCCAACACTGACCCAGCGAGAGACTGTGCCCACACTGACCCAGCGAGAGACTGTGCCCAACCTGACCAGCGAGAGACTGTGCCCAACACTGACCCACGGAGACTGTGCCCACCTGACCCAGTGAGAGACTGTGCCCACACTGACCCAGCGAGACTTGCCCACCACTGACCCAGCGAGAGACTGTGCCC
>NC_052152.1:210598548-210660113 GCF_902713615.1 Scyliorhinus canicula | reverse complement strand
CCTCACCCCCTTCACCCACATCCCCTCACCTCCTCACCCCCTCACCCCCTCACTCCCTCACTCCCTCACTCCCTCATCCCCTCACCCCCTCACCCCCTCATCCCCTCACTCCCTCACCCCCTCACCCCCTCATACCCTTCACCCACATCCCCGCACCCCCTCACTCCCGCACCCCCTCACTCCCTCACCCCCTCACCTCCTCACCCCTCATCCCCTCACTCCCGCACCCCCTCACCTCCTCACCCCCTCACCCCCTCACCTCCTCACCCCCTCACCCCCTACCCCCTCACCCCCTACCCCCTCACCCCCTACCCCCTCACCCCCTACCCCCTACCCCCGCACCCCCTCACCCCTCACCTCCTCACCCCCTCACCCCTTCACCCCCTCACCCCCTCACCCTTTCTCCATCTTACATTGTAGCCACAGCTCCACAATATTCCACACTGCTCCCTTTCTCCTCTCCTCGCCGTGATCCAACTCCCTTCACAATCTGAATTTAACCTTTTACATCCAAATTGATGTCCCCCAAATTCTGGTGGATTTACTATCATCCATAGAAACATAGAAAATAGAAGCAGGCGGAGGCCATTTGGCCCTTCGAGTCTTTCCCGGTCCATTCATTATGAGCATAGCTGATAGAGGTGGCACGGTGGCGCAGTGGTTAGCACTGCTGCCTACGGTGCTGAGGACCCGGGTTAGATCTCAACCCCGGGTCACTGTCCGTGTGGAGTTTGCACATTCTGCCCCTGTCTGCGTGGGTTTCACCCCCACGGCCCAAAGATGTGCCGGGTAAGTGGATTGGACACGCTAAATTGCCCCTTAATTGGAAAAAATAATGAATTACGTACTTTAAATTAATTTTTAAAAGCAGACAGAGGGATCTGGGTGAGCAGGTCCACAGTTCCCTAAAAGTGACAACACAAGTGGCCAAGGTGATTAAGAAGGCAGACGGCATGTTTGCCTTCATCAGCCGGGGCATTGAGTACAGGAGGTGGGAAATCATGTTGGAGGCTGTATAAACCCTTGGTCAGGACAAAGAACAAAGAAAATTACAGCACAGGAACAGGCCCTTCGGCCCTCCCAGCCTGCGCCGATCCAGATCCTTTATCTAAACCTGTTGCCTATTTTCCAAGGATCTACTTCCCTCTGTTCTCCACCCGTTCATATATCTGCCTAGATGCATCTTAAATGATGCTATCGTGCCCGCCTCTACCACCTCCGCTGGTAAAGCGTTCCAGGCACCCACTACCCTCTGCATAAAAAACTTTCCACGCACATCTCCCTTAAACCTTCCCCCTCTCACCTTGAAATCGTGACCCCTTGTAATTGACACCCCCACTCTTGGAAAAAGCTTGTTGCTATCCACCCTGTCCATACCTCTCATAATTTTGTAGACCTCAATCAGGTCCCCCCTCAACCTCCGTCTTTCCAACGAAAAAACCCTAATCTACTCAACCTTTCTTCATAGCTAGCACCCTCCATACCAGGCAACATCCTGGTGAACCTCCTCTGCACCCTCTAAAGCATCCACATCCTTCTGGTAATGTGGCGACCAGAACTGCACGCAGTATTCCAAATGTGGCCTAACCAAAGTCCTATACAACTGTAACATGACCTGCCAACTCTTGTACTCAATACCCCGTCCGATGAAGGCAAGCATGCTGTATGCCTTCTTGACCACCCTATCGACCTGCGTTGCCACCTTCAGGGTACAATGGACCTGAACTCCCAGATCTCTCTGTACATCAATTTTCCCCAGGACTCTTCCATTGACCGTATAGTTCGCTCTTGAATTGGATCTTCCAAAATGCATCACCTCGCGTTTGTCTGGATTGAACTCCATCTGCCATTTCTCTGCCCAACTCTCCAATCTATCTATATTTTGCTGTATTCTCTGACAGTCCGCCTCGCTATCTGCAACTCCACCAATCTTAGTATCATCTGCAAACTTGCTAATCAGACCACCTATACCTTCGTCCAGATCATTTATGTATATCACAAACAACAGTGGTCCGAGCACAGATCCCTGTGGAACACCACTAGTCACCTTTCTCCATTTTGAGACACTCCCTTCCACCACTACTCTCTGTCTCCTGTTGCCCAGCCAGTTCTTTATCCATCTAGCTAGTACACGCTGAACCCTATACGACTTCACTTTTTCCATCAACCTGCCATGGGAAACTTTATCAAACGCCTTACTGAAGTCCATGTATATGACATCTACAGCCCCTCCCTCATCAATTAACTTTGTCACTTCCTCAAAGAATTCTATTAGGTTTGTAAGACATGACCTTCCCTGCACAAAACCATGCTGCCTATCACTGATAAGTCTATTTTCTTCCAAATGTGAATAGATCCTACCCCTCAGTATCTTCTCCAACAGTTTGCCGACCACTGACGTCAAGCTCACAGGTCTGTAATTCCCTGGATTATCCCTGCTACCCTTCTTAAACAAAGGGACAACATTAGCAATTCTCCAGTCCTCCGGGACCTCACCCATGCTCAAGGATGCTGCAAAGATATCTGTTAAGGCCCCAGCTATTTTGTCCCTCGCTTCCCTCAGTAACCTGGGATAGATCCCATACAGACCTGGGGACTTGTCCACCTTAATGCCTTATAGAATACCCAAAACCTCCCCCTTCCTTATGCCGACATGACCTAGAGTATTTAAAAATCCATCCCTAGCCTCAACATCCGTCTTGTCCCTCTCCTTTGTGAATACCGATGCAAAGTACTCATTAAGAATCTCACCCATTTCCTCTGAGTCCACGCATAAATTCCCTCTTTTGTCTTTGAGTGGGCCAATCCGTTCTCTAGTTACCCTCTTGCTCCTTATATACGAATAAAAGGCTTTGGAATTTTCCTTAACCCTGTTAGTCAAAGATATTTCATGACCTCTTTTAGCCCTCTTTATTGCGCGTTTGAGATTTGTCCTACTTTCCCGATATTCCTCCAAAGCTTCATCAGTTTTAAGTCGCCTCGATCTTATGTATGCTTCCTTTTTCATCTTAGCTAGTCTCACAATTCCACCCGTCATCCATGGTTCCCTAATCTTGCCATTTCTATCTCTCATTTTCACAGGAACATGTCTGTCCTGCACTCTAATCAACCTTTCCTTAAAAGGCTCCCACATTTCAAATGTGGATTTACCCTTAAACAGCTTCTCCCAATCCACATTCCCTAGCTCCTGCTGAATTTTGTTATACTTGGCTTTTCCCCAATTTCGCACTCTTCCTTTAGGACCACTCTCGTCTTTGTCCATGAGTATTCTAAAACTTACAGAATTGTGATCGCTATTCCCAAAGTAATCACTGACTGAAACTTCAACCACCTGGCCGGGATCATTCCCCAATACCAGGTCCAGTATGGCCCCTTCCCGAGTTGGACTATTTACATACTGCTCTAAAAAACTCTCCTGGATGCTCTTTACAAATTCTGCTCCATCTACGCCATCTGGTTAGGCTGCATTTGGAGTATTGCGTGCAGTTCTGGTCACCACATTATCAGAAGGACATGGAAGCTTTGGAGAGAGTGCAAAGAAGGTTCACCAGGATTTTGCCTGGTCTTGAGGGTGTTGGCAATGAGGAGAGATTGAATAACCTAGGATTGTTTTTACTGGAAAGAATGAGGCTGAGGGGAGATGTGATCGAGGTCTACAAAATTGAGAGACATAGACAGTGTGTATAGTCCGAAGTTTTTTCCAAGGGTGGAGTGTCAATTACAAGGACACACAGGTTCAAGGTGAGAGGAGGAAAGTTTAAGGAAGATGTGCAGGGTAAGTTTTTCACACAGTGTGGTGGGTGCCTGGAACATGCTGCCAGAGGATGTGGTGGAAGCAGCACATTAGCAACATTAAAGAAGCATCTGGATGGGTACATGAATAGGGAGGAAATAGAGGGATATGGACCAAGTAAGAGCAGAAGGTTTTGTTTTAAGTTAGGGCATCATGATCGGCACAGGGTCTGTTCCTGTGCTGTACTTTTCTTTGTTCGTTGACACTTTCCCTGGTTGATAGGTTTGTTGAGTTCTGTCTGAACTGTGTCGGAGATGTTTATTATGTTGCTTTGTACATTTGGTTTGGGCCCATTGACTTTGTCGCTACAGGTGATAGGGTCTGTTCCCTACACCTATTTGACACCATTTTGCAGGAGAAAGTGAATTGTAAAAATGCTTGATAACAAACGTTTACCCTCTCTAATTAGACGTAGAGCTTGGAATTACCACTGTAACAACTGGTTTAATTCAGGGCCATTGAGACAGGCAGACAATGAGGACTGATCCAGCGATGAGGTCAGTACCAGAGGATTGTGTTACTCGGTTATTTATAACATATTTATCCAACTGCAATGTCATTTGTCTCTTTTGTTCTATCGAAGGTCATTGTTTGTTTTGCCAGAGCTCAGATTAACTCACATCAGAATGCCAAAAATATCCAACTATCTGTGAATTAGCCAATAATGTCTTCCAGGAGGCCTATCGTACCCAGTCATACTGATACTCCGATAATCTGTGATATCAATACTCTGATCCCCAGCGTTATTAATATCTGACACCCAGTGGTATTAATACTCTGATACCCATTCATACTGATACACTGATAATCTGTGATATTAATACTCTGACACCCAGTGGTATTAATGCTCTGATACCCAGTGGTATTAATACTCTGACACCCAGTGGTATTAATACTTTGATACCCAGTGGTATTAATACTCTGATACCCAGTGGTATTAATACTCTGATATCCAGTGGTATTAATACTCTGATACCCAGTGGTATTAATACTCTGATACCCAGTGGTATTAATACTCTGATACCCAGTGGTATTAATACTCTGATACCCAGTGGTATTAATACTCTGATACCCAGTGGTATTAATACTCTGACACCCAGTGGTATTAATACTCTGATACCCAGTGGTATTAATACTCTGATACCCAGTGGTATTAATACTCTGACACCCAGTGGTATTAATACTCTGATACCCAGTGGTATTAATACTCTGATACCCAGTGGTTAGAGAAATACAGCACAGAACAGGCCCTTCGGCCCACGATGTTGCGCCAAACTTTTGTCCTAGGTTAATCATAGAATTATGGACAATTTTTCATGGCCAATCCACCCAACCTGCACATCTTTGGACTGTGGGAGGAAACTGGAGTACCCGGAGGAAACCCACGCAGTCACGGGGAGGATGTGCAGACAGACAGACAGTGACCCAAGTCGAAATCGAACTTGGGACCCTGGAGCTGTGAAGCAATTGTGCTATCCACAATGCTACCGTGCTGCCCTTAAGAAACTAATCTACACTCCATTATTCTACCCTAATCCAAGTACCTATCCAATAGCCGCTTGAAGGTCCCTAACGTTTCCGACTCAACTACTTCCACAGGCAGTGCATTCCATGCCCCCACTACTCTCTGGGTAAAGAACCTACCTCTGACATCCCCTCTATATCTTCCACCATTTATCTTAAATTTATGTCCCCTTGTAATGGTGTGTTCCACCCAGGGGAAAAAGTCTCTGAATGTCTACTCTATCTATTCCCCTGATCATCTTATAAACCTCTATCAAGTCGCCCCTCATCCTTCTCCGTTCTAATGAGAAAAGGCATAGCACCCTCAACCTTTCCTCGTATGACCTACTCTCCATTCCAGGCAACATCCTGGGAAATCTCCTTTGCACCTTTTCCAAAGCTTCCACATCCTTCCTAAAATGAGGCGACCAGAACTGCACACAGTACTCCAAATGTGGCCTGACCAAGGTTTTGTACAGCTGCATCATCACCTCACGGCTCTTAAATTCAATCCCTCTGCTAATGAACGTTAGCACACCATAGGCCTTCTTCACAGCTCTATCCACTTGAATGGCAACTTTCAAAGATCTATGAACATAGACCCCAAGATCTCTCTGCTCCTCCATATTGCCAAGAACCCTACCGTTAACCCTGTATTCCGCATTCATATTTGTCCTTCCAAAATGGACAACCTCACACTTGTCAGGGTTAAACTCCACCTGCCACTTCTCAGCCCAGCTCTGCATTCTATCTATGTCTCTTTGAAGCCGACAACAGCCCTCCTCACTATCCACAACTCCACCAATCTTCATATCATCTGCAAATTTACTGACCCACCCTTCAACTCCCTCATCCAAGTCGTTAATGAAAATCACAAACAGCAGAGGACCCAGAACTGATCCCTGCAGTACGCCACTGATAACTGGGCTCCACGCTGAATATTTGCCATCCACCACCACTCTCTGTCTTCTATCGGTTAGCCAGTTTGTTATCCAACTGGCCAAATTTCCCACTATCCCATGCCTCCTTACTTTCTGCACAAGCCTACAATGGGGAACCTTATCAAATGCCTTACGAAAATCCATGTACACTACATCCACTGCTTCACCTTCATCCACATGCTTAGTCACCTCCTCAAAGAAGTCAATAAGACTTGTAAGGCAAGACCTACCCCTCACAAATCTGTGCTGACTATCCCTAATCAAGTAGTGTCTTTCCAGATGCTCAGAAATCCTATCCCTCAGTACCCTTTCCATTACTTTGCCTACCACCGAAGTAAGACTAACTGGCCTGTAATTCCCAGGGTTATCCCTATTCCCTTTTTTCAACTGGGGCACGACATTCGCCACTCTCCAATCCTCTGGTACCACCTCTGTTGACAGCGAGGACGAAAAGATCATTGCCAACGGCTCTTCAATTTCATTTCTTGCTTCCCATAGAATCCTTGGATATATCCCGTCAGACCCGGGGGACTTGTCTATCCTCAAGTTTTTCAAAACGCGCAACACATCTTCCTTCCTGACAAGTATCTCCTCGAGCTTATCAGTCTGTTTCACACTGTCCTCTCCAACAATATGGCCCCTCTCGTTTGTAAATACTGAAGAAAAATACTTGTTCAAGACCTCTCCTATCTCTTCAGACTCAATACACAATCTCCCGCTACTGTCCTTGATCGGACCTACCCTCGCTCTAGTCATTCTCATATTTCTCACATATGTGTAAAAGGCCTTGGGGCTTTTCCTTGATCCTACCTGCCAAAGATTTTTCATGCCCTCTCTTAATACTCTGATACCCAGTGGTATTAATACTCTGATACCCAGTGGTATTAATACTCTGATACCCAGTGGTATTAATACTCTGATACCCAGTGGTATTAATACTCTGATACCCAGTGGTATTAATACTCTGATACCCAGTGGTATTAATACTCTGATACCCAGTGGTATTAATACTCTGATACCCAGTGGTATTAATACTCTGATACCCAGTGGTATTAATACTCTGATACCCAGTGGTATTAATACTCTGATACCCAGTGGTATTAATACTCTGATACCCAGTGGTATTAATACTCTGATACCCAGTGGTATTAATACTCTGATACCCAGTGGTATTAATACTCTGATACCCAGTGGTATTAATACTCTGACACCCAGTGGTATTAATACTCTGATACCCAGTGGTATTAATACTCTGAGCCGACCTGATGGTGTGAGCGTAGGAAACGCCAGCCTGGCACCTTGGCAGTGACACCTGGGTGCCAGCCAAGCAGTGTCAAGATGCCCAAGGTGGCATTTTCTGCACACGGGCAATCAGGCCGGGGGTGCCCGGCATGGGTGTTTGGGGAAACACACGGCTAAATGTGCTGACTGGGAGACTTGGTTCTCAATTGGTTGAATTGACCCTGAGTGTGGTTAGATCGTGGTGGGGAACTCGCCGACAGAGCCGGCAGGAATCTCCCGGCAAATCCCGCCACAAGTGACACTCAGAGGGTGGGATGTACCGAGTACCCCGCCGTGTGGAGGTAGCCGGCCAGCGGGATGTACTGGACAACCCCTGTCAACAGGATTTACCGGTGACTGCACCCCCCCCCATCACCAGGAAATCGTGTCCCAGTGTGTGACCGGAATCTCCCGCCGGACTGAACAGCCGGTAAATCCCACCCACAAACCTTTCCATTAGACCTCTGCCCATGTATTCCCTGCCCGTGTTTGTCCTGCCCAAGTGCATCACCTCACACTTATTCAGATTGAATTCCATTTGCCACTGATCAGCCCATCTGACCAGCCTGTCTATATCCTCCTGTAATCGAAGGCTATCGTCCTCACTATTTACAACCCCACCAATTTTTGTATCATCCGCAAACTTATTGATCAACCTGCTTACATTCAAATCAAAATCATTTATAGAAACCACAAAGAGCAAGGGCTCCAACACTGATCTCTGCGGAACCCCATTGGACACAGGCTTCCAGTCAGAAACAACACCCCTCAACCATCACCCTCTGCTTCCTGACACTCAGCCAATCCTGGATCCAATTTGCCAAGTTTCTTTGGATCCCATGGCTCTTACAAAGAACAACAACAATGAACAATACAGCACAGGAACAGGCCCTTCGGCCCTCCAAGCCTGTACCGATCATGATACCAACCTTTGCCAAAACCCTCAGCATTTCCTTGTGAAATATCCCTCTATACCCACCGTATCCATCTGTTTGTCAAGGTGCCTTTTGAACACCTTGAAGAACATAAGAACTAGGAGCAGGAGTCGGCCATCTGGCCCCTCGAGCCTGCTCCGCCATTCAATGAGATCACGGCTGATCTTTTGTGGACTCAGCTCCACTTTCCGGCCCGAACACCATAACCCTTAATCCCTTTATTCTTCAAAAAACTATCTATCTTTACCTTAAAAACATGTAATGAAGGAGCCTCAACTGCTTCACTGGGCAAGGAATTCCATAGATTCACAACCCTTTGGGTGAAGAAGTTCCTCCTAAACTCAGTCCTAAATCTACTTCCCCTTATTTTGAGGCTATGTCCCCTAGTCCTGCTTTCACCCGCCAGTGGAAACAACCTGCCCGCATCTATCCAATCTATTCCCTTCATTATTTTATATGTTTCTAAATTCCAACGAGTACAGTCCCAGTCTACTCAACCTCTCCTCGTAATCCAACCCCTTCAGCTCTGGGATTAACCTAGTGAATCTCCTCTGCACACCCTCCAGCACCAGTACGTCGTTTCTCAGGTAAGGAGACCAAAACTGAACACAATACTCCAGGTGTGGCCTCACTAACACCTTATACAATTGCAGCATAACCTCCCTAGTCTTAAACTCCATCCCTCTAGCAATGAAGGACAAAATTCCATTTGGCTTCTTAATCACCTGTAAACCAACTTTTTGTGACTCATGCACTAGCACACCCAGGTCTCTCTGCACAGCAGCATGTTTTAATATTTTATCATTTAAATAATAATCCCGTTTGCTGTTATTCCTACCAAAATGGATAACCTCACATTTGTCAACATTGTATTCCATCTGCCAGACCCGAGCCCATTCACTTAACCTATCCAAATCCCTCTGCATACTTCCAGTATCCTCTGCACTTTTTGCTTTACCACTCATCTTAGTGTCATCTGTAAACTTGGACACATTGCCCTTGGTCCCCAACTCCAAATCATCTATGTAAATTGTGAATAATTGTGGGCCCAACACGGATCCCTGAGGGACACCACTAGCTACTGATTGCCGTTAATGTATCTGCTTCCACAACCTCCATGGCAACGCGTTCCAGCACTCACCACCCTCTGTGTAAAATACCTGCCTCACACATCTCCTCTAAACTTTTCCCCAATGATCCTTAAACCTATGCCCCCTGGTGACTGACCCCCCCACCCTGGGAAAGAATGCCTGCCCATCCACTCTATCCATGCCCCTCATAATCCTGCAGACCTCTATCAGGTCACCGCTCAACCTCCGTCTTTCCAATGAAAACAGTCCGAGTCTATTCAGCCTCTCCACATAGCTAACACCCTCCAGACCAGGCAACATCCTGGTAAACCTCCTCTGTACCCTCCCCAAAGCCTCCACATCCTTCTGGTAGTGTGGGAACCAGAATTGTGTGCAATATTCCACGTGCGGCCTTACCAAGGTTCTATACAACTGTAGCATGACTTGCCAGTTTTTATACTCGATGCCCCGTCCATTGAAGGCAAGCATTCCGTCTGCTTTCTTGACTACCTTGTCCACTTGTGTTGCCATCTTCAAAGATCTGTGGACCTGCACGCCCAGATTTCTCTGACTTTCTATATTCCTAAGTGTTTTGCCATTTACGGTATATTTCCCCTCTATGTTAGACCTACCAAAATGCATTAACTCACATGTGTCCGGATTAAACTCCATTTGCCATTTCTCTGCCCAAGTCTCCAACCTATCTATGTCCTGCTGTATCCTTCTGACAATCCTCAACACTATCTGCCACTCCACCAACCTTGGTGTCATCCGCGAACTTACTAATCAGACCAGGCTACATTTTCCTCCAAATCGTTTATATACACCACAAATAACAAAGGCCCCATCACCGATCCCTGTGGAACACCCAAGTCACAACCTTCCATTCAGAAAAACACCCTTCTCCTGCTACCCTTTGCCTCTGTGACAGAGCCAGTTCTGTATCCATCTTCCCACCTCACCTCTGATCCCGTGTGATTCACCTCTGCACCATTCTGCCATGGGGCACCTTGTCAAAGGCTTTACTGAAATCCATGTAAACAACATCCACCACCCTCCCCTCATCAATCATCTTTGTCACCTCCTCAAAAAACTCGATCAAGTTAGTGAGGCATGACCTCCCCTTCACAAAACCATGCTGTCTGTCGCTAATGAGCCCATTTGTTTCCAAATGGGTATAAATCCTGTCCCTGAGAATTCTCTCCAATAATTTACCCACTACCGACGTGAGGCTCACCGGCCTATAGTTTCCAGGATTATCCCTGCTACCTTTCTTAAACAGCAATACCACATTAGCTATTCTCCAGCCCTCTGGGATCTCACCTGTGGCTCAACACAGCGATTCCCCCCACTGTCCTTAAGTGGTCCAATCCTTTCCCTGGCCACCCTCTTGCTTTTTACATATGATTAAAAAGCTTTGGGATTCACCTGAATCCTACTTGCCAAGGACTTTTCATGACACCTCCTAGCCCTCCTAATTTCCTGCTTCAGTACCTTCCTACTTTCTTTATACCCCTTAAGGGTTTCGACTGTTCCCGCCCTCCCAGACCGTACAAAAGTCTCCTTTTTCTTTTTGACGGGTTTCACAATATCCCTCGTTATCCAAGGCTCCCTAAACTTCCCCATACTTATCCTTCACTCTCTCAGGAACATGACTTTCCTGAATCCTAATCAACTGTCGCTTGAAAGACTCCCATGTGTCTGATGTTGATTTACCCAATCCAAATTCTTAATTCCTGTCTAATGTTATCGTAATTTGTCTTTCCCCAGTTTAGCCCCTTAACGCGTGTGTTACCCTCATCCCTGTCCAAAACTACCCTAAACATACAGAATTGTGGTCACTACTCCCGAAATGTTCCCCGACTGAAACCTTAACCACCTGTCCAGGCTCATTCCCCAATACCAGGTCCAGTACTGCCCCTTCCCGAGTTGGGTTATCTACTGGTTTAGCACAGTGGGCTAAACAGCTGGCTTATGATGTAGAACAAAGCCAGCAGTGCGGGTTCAATTCCCGTACCAACCTCCCCGAACAGGCGCCGGAATGTGGTGACTAGGGACTTTCATTGAAGCCTACTCGTGACAATAAATTATTATTATTATTATTACATATTGCATCAAGAAGGCTTCCTGGATACACCTTACAAACTCTGCCCCGTCCAAACCTATGGTTTTGTGTCAAGATTAGCCATGTACAGTTTAAGGTGATCCACAAGGCACACTGATGACTGTGGGCCGGATGAGTAGGTATTTTGAAGGGGTGGAGGTATGAGTGGTGTGCGGGTAGTCGCGCGAACCATGTCCATATGTTTTGGGTTTGTCCGAAGCTTGAGGGATTCCGACTGGGCTTTGCCACCATTATGTTGGAGGTCCTGAAGGTGAAGATGGTCTTGAATCCAGAGTGCCGATTGTGGGTGTTCAGGGGGCGAGAGAGGCCGATGTCTTGGCCTTTGCCTCCCTGGACAGATCTTGCTAGAATGGAGGGACTCGGACCCCCGAAGTTGGGGGTGTGGGTGAGTGACCTGGCGGGGTGTTTTCAGGCGAGGGGGGGGCGAGGTGGATGGGGTTTGCTCGGAGGAGGCAGCTGTTCGACTTCTTTGGAAAGAATTAGGCTGTCAGTATCGGTGGGGGGGGGGGGGGGGGGGGGCGGAGTCGAGCAAGGTGGGGGCGGGTTGGTGGGGAATGTTTGTTGGGGTGTTAGTTATCTAAAGCCATGTTGGCTGGTTTGGGGGGAGGGTGGTGTCCATTGTGCCTCAATAAAATGTTGTTTTTTAATTAAGGCAGCATTAATTTGGCAATCTTCTTCCAGATGCAAATGAAAAATTACTTTGCTCAAAATTATTACTCTCAACCGCAGACCAGTCGGCTCAGTGGGAGACACAGGGCTGGATTCACAGCACCGATGAACAGGGGTGTGTGTGTGGGGGGGGGGGGGGGGGGGGGGGGGGGGGCGGTAGCAGGGAGGCAGTGTCGAGCTCCCAGCTTTCGCTGTCGGTACGGCCCAGAGCATTGCCGGCTCCGTGGCTGTGCACGGCAACGGTCTGCAGAGGCCGCGTCGTACTTCACGGCGGACGCTACCTGCGGACCTGGTGTGCAAAAATAGTTCTCCCCCCCCCCCTCGGCCTCTCACACGCCAATGACCCCCCCCCCCCTCCCACAGTGCCCCAGCCCCGAATGAAGCCCCCCCCTCCCCCCCCATCTGCAGATCAGCCCTCCCCCGACTGTGGTGGGATTGAGTCCGCAGCTGCCACGCTGAGTTCCCGCCGGGTCAGACCACACGTGTCCCACGCCGTCGGGGACTCAGCCGGTCGAGGTATAAACAGAAAGTGCTGGAAAGACTCAACAATCGTGGCAGCACCTTTGGAGAGAAACACAGAGCTAACATTTCCAGAAAAACAGTTAACGGGCGAGATTCTCTCACCCGGGGGCCGGAGAATCGCCAGGACCAGTGTGAATCACGCCTTCCCGACGCCGGTCTGCCAATTTTCCAGAGAGCGGAGAATCAGCGGCATTGGCACCGGCACAGTCGGCGTGGCGCCGGTCAGGGGCTGCTCTATGGGTCCCCCGGCAATTCTCGGCCCAGGATGAGCCGAGCAGCCACGCTAAAATAGCCGAGACCCACCGGCGCCATCCATACCTGCTCTGGCGGGACCTCAGCGTGGATACATCTGGGGGCAGCCTGATGGGGGGGAAGAGGGGGTCCGACCCTGGGGGGGGGGGGGGGGGCTCTGCTGAGGCCTAGCCCACGATCGGGGCCTACCGAATGGCGGGCTGGCCTCTCGGGCTTTTGTTCCGTGCCAGCCACTGTAGCCCTACGCCATGTTACGCCGGGGCCGTCGTGGAGAAGGGAGCCACTGCGCATGCGCGTATTGGCACCGGCCCCCCTGCGCATGCGCGTATTGGCACTGGCCCCCCTGCGCATGCGCGTATTGGCACTGGCCCCCCTGCGCATGCGCGTATTGGCACTGGCCCCCCCTGCGCATGCGCGTATTGGCACCGGCCCCCCTGCGCATGCGCGTATTGGGCCACGGGCACCCCCTGCGCATGCGCGTATTGGCACCGGCCCCCCTGCGCATGCGCGTATTGGCACCGGCCCCCCTGCGCATGCGCGTATTGGTACCGGTCCCCCTGCGCATGCGCGTATTGGCACCGGCCCCCCTGCACCCATCTGACGCCGGGGATCGGCAGCTGGAGCAGCATGGGTCGCTCCAGTGCCGTGCTGGCCCCCTGTAGGGGTCAGAATTGCTGCTCCTGAGGCCATGTTGACACCGTCGAGAAATGCGATGGAGTTTTCAATGGCGTCAACACTGTCATGTGAGAGTACCTTTAAGAAATGAGTGTTTAAGAAATGGACCTTTAAGAAATGGGTGTTTATCAGTGATGTCAGATTGTGGATGGAGCTGGGCTGTCTGTCAGCTTTTTACTTTCGTTTTAGGCTGTTTGCTGCAGGGTGTGTTTTAGTTTTGTTTTCAGAGCTGGATAGCTGCAGTCACAGCCAGAAGGTGTATGAATCTCTCTCTGTAATCTAAAGACTGTAAATCGATCCTTTGGTGATTTAAAACTAATAACTACTCTCAGTAGTGACTTTAACCTGATGTGCTTCGGTTAAAGGTTATGTTTTTAAGTCTTATGGATGTTAAAAGGAAAGCTTAAAGGATCACTTAGTGTTGTAATCTTTGTGGGTTGTATTTCAATTAATGGTTGCTAAGATGTTCACTGTATGTTTTAAAAAGGTTAACTTGAGTTCATAGAATAAACATTGTTTTGCTTTAAAAAATACTTTTCCATTTCTGCTGTACCACACCTGTAGAGTGGGCCGTGTGCTCCCCATACCACAATATATTAAAAGTTGTGGGTCAGGTGAACTCTATGATACACTTTGGGGTTCTCTAAACCCTGGCCCATAACAACAATTCGCCTCAGGATCAGAGAATCCCGGCCAACATTTCCAGAAAAACAGAGTTAACATTTCCAGTCCAACATAACTTCTTCAGAACCAATTCTGGCCATCTTCTAAGTTTGAATTATAATATTCCTGCATCTGCTGATAAAGGACAACATTAATATTTAGCACAATCATTCTCTCAATGTGTTTGTCAAATCCCTTTGTGCGGCTCTTAATATTCCCTCAAGTTTATCTTCCGTATTATTGGGCAAGTGATGGACCATCTCGGTGTGAATCAAATATAACAGAATGGTGGGACTGAATGGTCATGAGGTGTTTGAGGAGCATAAAGATTGTTGAAGAGTTTGAACAGTAGCTATATTGGGAAGATAATACAGCAGAGCCTGAAGGCTGGATCCATGATCACATTGTTCAGAGCTCTGGAATGTTCCATCTGACATTCTTCCCTTTCAGAAATCAAGCTGCCAAACAGAGTAACTGAGCCGCTCAAAGATGCCAACAGCCTCCTCGCTCCTGTGCTGTGCTGCTAATTTATCATTCCCTGGATTAGGCACAGAGGCCGGTTATACCTGGATGGAGGCCAATGCAAACAAACAATGGATTCTGCCAAGACCCCGAAATCCTGCAATCTGTCGGTTCTTTGCCTTTACTGTGACTGCCCGGCACAATGGGTCAACTAACAACCAATTAGGAAAGAGTCTTTTCTTTGGAAACCAGTGATGAAAATGGATGCGACCATCAATTCACTCAGAGACACGAGTAGCAGTAAACTGTGGCTTTAATCGACTTACAACTGAGCCTGCCTGCGAATAGCTGAACTGAAGGCAGGCTCGCAAGACTGCAGCACTTTATACTTCCGGTTGTGGGGGGAGCCATGGGAGGAGCCATGGGCGGAGCCAAGGGTGGAGCCCTGTACATGCTCCTCATCTCCCCCTGTGGGCAGAGCCGTGAAACGGCTCACAGACAGAGCCCACAGGGACACAGTGATACACAGTGTGAATTTATATTATACATTTACCACATTCACCGCCTGTTAAAAAAATCAAGTTCGGCGGGGGTGACGGGTCTATAAGTTGAGTCGGTCCGGTGCCCGAATCGTTCGCTGGGATCGGCGGAGCTCCGGGGTTGCAGCCGCTTCGGATGGCTGTGTGCTGATGTCCAGTGTGAATCTGAGGGTGGACTCCGGGGCTGGTCCATTCCGAGCTTCGTTCCTGACCGGTGTGATGGGTGAAAGGGGGCGCAGGAAACCTGTAGGTGCGGGGGCGCAGGGCGTGAGGGGACGGGTGGGGTGCGGTGTGAGGGGTACCTCGGCGGTAGTGGTGGTGGTGGATCCTGCAGGGGCCAGGTCCCGGAGGGAAACGGTGTCCTGCCGGCCGTTGGGGTGCTCGATAAAGGCGTAGTGGGGGTTTGAATGTAGTAGTTGGACCCTCTCTACCAGCGGGTCTGTTTTATGTGTCCGGACGTGTTTCCGAAGGAGAACTGGGCCCGGTGTCCTGAACCAGGATGGGAGCGAAGCCCCCGTGGTAGCGCCCCGAGGGAAAACAAATAATCGCTCGTGAGGGGTCTGGTTAGTGGCCGTACACAGGAGGGACCTAATTGCATGGAGCGCGTTGGGGAGGACCTCCTGCCAGTGGGAGGGCGGGAGATTCCTGGACCGTAGGGTCAGTAGGGCGATCTTCCAGACCGACGCGTTTTCCCTGTCCACCTGCCCGTTCCCCCTGGGGTTGTAGCTGGTAGTCCTGCTCGAGGCGATGCCCTTGTCGAGCAGGTACTGACGCAGCTCATCGCTCATAAAGGACGAACCCCAGTCGCTGTGCACGTAGCTGGGGAAACCGAACAGGGTGAAGATACTGTGCAGAGCTCTGATGACTGTGTGGGAGGTCATGTCGGGGCACGGGATGGCAAAGGAAAGCGAGATAATTCGTCTATGATATTAAGGAAATAGATATTACAGTTGGTCGAGGGGAGGGGCCCTTTGAAATCAATACTCAGTCGTTCAAAGGGCCTTTACCAGGCTGGGCCTTGTCTGGTCTATAGAAGTGTGGTTTACACTCCGTGCAGATCGGGCAATCCCTGGTGACAGCTTTAACCTCCTCGGTGGAGAAAGGCAGATTGTGGGCCTTGATGTAGTGGACGAGCCGGGTGACCCCCGGATGGCAGAGGTCATTGTGGATAGCCTGTAATCGGTCGTCTTGCGCGCTGGCGCATGTGCCGCGGGACAGGGCATCTGGGGGCTCGTTGAGCTTCCCCGGACGGTATACAATATCATAATTATAGGTGGAGAGTTCGATCCTCCACCTCAAGATTTTGTCATTTTTAATTTTAGTTATCGAACATAAAGGCAACCAATCTCTGGTCGATGATGAGGGTGAACCTCCTACCTGCGAGATAGTGCCTCCAGTGCCGTACGGCTTCCACAATGGCTTGAGCTTCCTTTTCGACTGAGGATTGTCGAAGTTCCGAAGCGGAGATGGTTCGGGAGAAGGCGACTGGTCTCCCTGCCTGATTCAGAGTGGCAGCGAGAGCGACCGCTGAGGCATCGCTCTCCACCTGAAATGGGACGGATTCATCCACCGCCCGCATGGCGGCTTTGGTGATGTCCTCCTTGATGCAGTTGAAGGCCTGGCGGGCCTCGGCTGACAGTGGGAAGAGTGTGGTCTTAAATAGTGGGCAGGGCTTTGTCCGCATACTGGGGGACCCACTGGGCGTAATAGGAGAAAAATCCCAGGCACCTCTTGAGGGCCTGGGACAGTGAGGAAGAGGGAGGTGTAAGAGGGGGCGCATACGGTCCGGGTCAGGCCCCAGGACCCCGTTTTCCACGACGTAGCCGAGGATGGCTAGTCTGGTTGTGCGGAAAACGCATTTCTCCTTGTTGTAGGTGAGGCTGAGTTTTTGGGCAGTTTGGAGAAATTGGTGGAGGTTGGCATCGTGGTCCTGCTGGTCATGGCCGCATATGGTGATGTTATCCAAGTCCATGTACATAGATCCCTGAAAGTTGCCACCCAGGTTGATAGGGTTGTGAAGAAGGCCTATGGTGTGTTGGCCTTTATTGGTAGAGGGATTGAGTTCCGGAGCCATGAGGTCATGTTGCAGCTGTACAAAACTCTAGTACGGCCGCATTTGGAGTATTGCGTACAGTTCTGGTCGCCTCATTATAGGAAGGACGTGGAAGCTTTGGAACGGGTGCAGAGGAGATTTACCAGGATGTTGCCTGGTATGGAGGGAAAATCTTATGAGGAAAGGCTGATGGACTTGAGGTTGTTTTCGTTAGAGAGAAGAAGGTTAAGAGGTGACTTAATAGAGGCATACAAAATGATCAGAGGGTTAGATAGGGTGGACAGCGAGAGCCTTCTCCCGCGGATGGAGGTGGCTAGCACGAGGGGACATAGCCTTAAATTGAGCGGTAATAGATATAGGACAGAGGTCAGAGGTGGGTTTTTTACGCAGAGTGGTGAGGCCGTGGAATGCCCTACCTGCAACAGTAGTGAACTCGCCAACATTGAGGGCATTTAAAAGTTTATTGGATAAGCATATGGATGATAATGGCATAGTGTAGGTTAGATGGCCTTTAGTTTTTGACTTCCCATGTCGGTGCAACATCGTGGGCCGAAGGGCCTGTACTGCGCTGTATTGTTCTATGTTCTATGTACGGAAACGTGGCCCGCAGCCCGTACTGGTCCACCATTCGGTCCATTGCTCGTTGGAACACCGAGACCCCATTCGTGATGCCAAAGGGGACCCGGAGGAAATGGAAGAGGCGGCCATCGGCCTCAAATGCCGTGTAGTGGCGGTCCTCCGGGCGGATTGGGAGCTGGTGGTATGCAGACTTCAGATCCACTGTGGAGAATTTGCAGGACTGGCCGATCTGATTTACCATGCCAGCAATCCGGGGGAGGGGGTACGCATCGAGGTGCATAAACCGGTTAATGGTCTGGCTGTAATCAACCACCATCCGGAACTTTCCCCCGGTCTTGACGACCACCACCTGAGCTCTCCAGGGGCTATTACTGGCCTCTATGGCTCCCTCACGTTGGAGCCGCAGGACTTCGGCTCTAATAAATACCCTGTCCTGCAGGCTGTACCGCCTGCTGCGGGTGGCCCTGTCCTGCAGGCTGTACCGCCTGCTGCGGGTGGCCCTGTCCTGCAGGCTGTACCGCCTGCTGCGGGTGGCCCTGTCCTGCAGGCTATACCTCCTGCTGCGAGTGCGAGTGGCCACTGGTTTTCAGTTAGCGGTGAGATTAGCGAAGAGTGAAGGGGGGGTCGATTTTTAGTGTTGCTAAACTGCTTATAGTGAGAGGGGGCAGGGGTCCGCTGAAGCTGAGTGTTAGGCTCCTGAGGTTACATTGGAAATCCAGTCCGAGCAGGAGAGGGGCGCAGAGGTCTGGGAGTACATACAATTGGAAGTTGGAGTAGTTGCCGCCTGTATCGTTAGTGTTGCAATAGTGCGCCCTTGTATCTGGACAGAGTGCGACCCCGAGGCGAGGGAGATAGTTTGCTGTGTTGGAAATATCGGGAGCGAGCTGCGTCTTACCAGGTCTGGGTGAACGAAGCTCTCGGTGCTCCCGGAGTCGAAGAGGCACGGTGCCTCATATCCGTTGATCTGGACGGACATCATGGAGCTTCTGAGGTGCTTTGGCCGTGACTGGTCCAAAGTGACTGCGTTGAGTTGCGGGTAGTCGGTGGCGTGGTCAGCGGTGCTGGAGCGGCCTCGTGATGACTGTCCGCGGAGGTCGTAGTCGTCGAGTGGCGTAGCGGGTGATGGCCAAGATGCCAGCCCCCATGAATCACACATGGCCGGCCGCATGGGGGAGGATTGCCAAGATGGCGACCCCCATGAGTCGCACATGTCGTGCGGAGGTGGAGTTGTCAGACACGCTGCCACATTGCGGGGTCTGCGGGCCTGGTGAGTTTGAGGGGTGATTGTTCTGAGGTAGCGTTCGAGTTTGAGGTTGTGGTTTTAGCCAGGGATACCTTCGCAAAGTGTCCTTTTTGCCCACAGCTGCTGCAGGTTGCGTTGTGGGCCGGGCAGTGCTGCCGGGGGTGTTGGGGCTGGCCGCAAAAGTGGCACGGTAGTAGCCCTCCGTGGTAGGTGGGTGGCCGTGCGGCGCAGGCCTGGGGTAGTCTCTGGTCGGGGGTCCACGATGGGGTCGCGTGGTCGGCTGGGAATGAGTTTTGGCTTTGAAAAGCGACCTCTAATGAGGTCGCTAGCGTTACTGTGTCCTCCAGGTTCTGGGCCCCTTTTTCGAGGAGACACTGGCGCACGTAATTGGACCGGACCCCTGCAACATACAGATCTCGGACGGGCCAGTTCCATGTGCTGGGAGGCTGTCACAGCCTGGAAGTTACATTCCCGTGTTAGAGCTTTTAGGTCGTGCAGGTAGTCTTCTAGCGACTCTGCAGGGCGCTGGCTGGCGGGTAGTAAAAATATGCAGCGCGTAAACTTCATTTACGGGCCGCACGTACAGGCGGTCGAGTATCGCGAGGGCCTCGGTGTACGAGTCGGTACTATCAAGTTGAGTTGAAATGCGATGGCTCACCCGTGCGTGCAGGAGACTGAGTTTCTGTTCTTCAGTAACAGCGGAGGTAGTCGATGCAGCCAGGTAGGCCTTGAAGCACCGAAGCCAATGTAGAAATATTTCCTTCGCTTCTGTGGCCTGCGGGTCGAGTTCCAGTCGATCAGGTTTGAGGGCTGATTCCATGGTAGGTTTTTAAAAGTCGATTAAATTGATGCGACCATCAATTCACTCAAGGATACGAGTAGAAGTAAACTGTGGCTTTAATTGACTTACAACTGAGCCTGCCTGCTACTAGCTGAACTGAAGGCAGGCTCGCAAGGCCGCAGCACTTTATACTTCCGGTTGTGGGAGGAGCCATGGGCGGAGCCAAGGGTGGAGCCCTGTACAAGCTCCTCATCTCCCCCTGTGGGCAGAGCCGTGAAACGGCTCACAGACAGAGCCCACAGGGACACAGTGATACACAGTGTGAATTTATATTATACATTCACCACAAAAATACACTTAATCGAGATTAAAGCTGCTGTCCAAAAATATCCTTTGTTCCTCTGTAGATAGACACTCTCGATTACACCCACACAGAGCAGAGTCCAACAGGGTGCGAACGTTAATTGATCTGGAGGTTGTCAGAGGCTGTGGATTGACACTTCACAGAGGCCAGGAAACAAGATCAATTTTCGGATTAAAAATCAACGTGAAACAGAAAAATCAGGAGAAAAGAGAGAAATCAAATAAAGCGGCCAGAAATGAATAGTCAGTGTGTGTGAGTGTAATGGTAACTGTGCGTGGATGTAATGGTGTAATGGACATTGTGTGGGTGTAATGGACATTGTGTGGGTGTAATGGACATTGTGTGGGTGTAATGGTGAGTGTGTGGGTGTAATGGTCAGAGTGTGGGTGTAATGGTCAGTGTGTGGGTGTAATGGTCAGTGTGTGGGTGTAATGGTCAGTGTGGGTGTAATGGTGAGTGTGTGGGTGTAATGGTCAGAGTGTGGGTGTAATGGTCAGTGTGTGGGTGTAATGGTCAGTGTGTGGGTGTAATGGTCAGTGTGGGTGTAATGGTCAGTGTGTGGGTGTAATGGTCAGAGTGTGGGTGTAATGGTCAGTGTGGGTGTAATGGTCAGTGTGGGTGTAATGGTGAGTGTGTGGGTGTAATAGTCAGTGTGGGTGTAATGGTGAGTGTGTGGGTGTAATGGTCAGAGTGTGGGTGTAATGGTCAGTGTGTGGGTGTAATGGTCAGTGTGTGGCTGTAATGGTCAGTGTGTGGGTGTAATGGTCAGCGTGTGGGTGTAATGGTCAGAGTGTGGGTGTAATGGTCAGTGTGTGGGTGTAATGGTCAGTGTGTGGGTGTAATGGTCAGTGTGTGGGTGTAATGGTCAGAGTGTGGGCGTAATGGTCAGTGTGTGGGTGTAATGGTCAGTGTGGGTGTAATGGTCAGTGTGTGGGTGTAATGGTCAGAGTGTGGGTGTAATGGTCAGAGTGTGGGTGTAATGGTCAGTGTGTGGGTGTAATGGTCAGTGTGTGGCTGTAATGGTCAGTGTGGGAGTAATGGTCAGTGTGTGTGTGTAATAGTCAGAGTGTGGGTGTAATGGTCAGTGTGTGGGTGTAATGGTCAGAGTGTGGGTGTAATGGTCAGTGTGTGGGTGTAATGGTCAGTGTGGGTGTAATGGTCAGTGTGGGTGTAATGGTCAGTGTGTGGGTGTAATGGTCAGTATGTGGGTGTAATGGTCAGTGTGTGGGTGTAATGGTCAGTATGTGGGTGTAATGGTCAGTGTGTGGGTGTAATGGTCAGTGTGGGTGTAATGGTCAGTGTGTGGGTGTAATGGTCAGAGTGAGGGTGTAATGGTCAGTGTGTGGGTGTAATGGTCAGTGTGGGTGTAATGGTCAGTGTGGATTTAATGGTCAGTGTGGGTGTAATGGTCAGAGTGAGGGTGTAATGGTCAGGGTGTGTGTGTAATGGTCAGAGTGTGGGTGTAATGGTCAGTGTGTGTGTGTAATGGTCAATGTGGGTGTAATGGTCAGTGTGGGTGTAATGGTCAGTGTGTGGGTGTAATGGTCAGTGTGTGGGTGTAATGGTCAGTGTGGGTGTAATGGTCAGTGTGGGTGTAATGGTCAGAGTGTGGGTGTAATGGTCAGTCTGTGGGTGTAATGGTCAGTGTGTGGGTGTAATGGTCAGAGTGTGGGTGTAATGGTCAGTGTGTGGGTGTAATGGTCAGTGTGTGGGTGTAATGGTCAGTGTGTGGGTGTAATGGTCAGTGTGTGGGTGTAATGGTCAGAGTGTGGGTGTAATGGTCAGGGTGTGGGTGTAATGGTCAGTGTGTGTGTGTAATGGTCAGTGTGGGTGTAATGGTCAGAGTGTGGGTGTAATGGTCAGTGTGTGGGTGTAATGGTCAGTGTGTGTGTGTAATGGTCAGTGTGGGTGTAATGGTCAGTGTGTGGGTGTAATGGTCAGTGTGGGTGTAATGGTCAGGGTGTGGGTGTAATGGTCAGTGTGTGGGTGTAATGGTCAGAGTGTGGGTGTAATGGTCAGTGTGGGTGTAATGGTCAGAGTGTGGGTGTAATGGTCAGTGTGTGGGTGTAATGGTCAGAGTGTGGGTGTCATGGTCAGAGGGTGGGTGTAATGGTCAGTGTGTGGGTGTAATGGTCAGTGTGGGTGTAATGGTCAGTGTGTGGGTGTAATGGTCAGTGTGTGGGTGTAATGGTCAGTGTGTGGGTGTAATGGTCAGTGTGTGGGTGTAATGGTCAGTATGTGGGTGTAATGGTCAGTATGTGGGTGTAATGGTCAGTGTGTGGTGTAATGGTCAGTGTGGGTGTAATGGTCAGAGTGTGGGTGTAATGGTCAGTGTGGGTGTGTAATGGTCAGTGTGGATGTAATGGTCAGAGTGTGGGTGTAATGATCAGTATGTGGGTGTAATGGTCAGTGTGTGGGTGTAGTGGTCAGTGTGTGGGTAATGGTCAGTGTGTGGGTGTAATTGTCAGTATGTGGGTGTAATGGTCAGTGTGTGGGTGTAATGATCAGTGTGTGGGTGTAATGGTCAGAGTGAGGGTGTAATGGTCAGTGTGTGGGTGTAATGGTCAGTGTGTGGGTGTAATGGTCAGTGTGTGTCTGTAATGGACAGAGTGTGGGTGTAATGGTCAGTGTGTGGGTGTAATGGTCAGACTGTGGGTGTAATGGTCAGTGTGGGTGTAATGGTCAGTGTGGGTGTAATGGTCAGTGTGGGTGTAATGGTCAGTGTGTGGGTGTAATGGTCAGTGTGGGTGTAATGGTCAGGGTATGGGTGTAATTGTCAGTGTGGGTGTAATGGTCAGTGTGTGGGTGTAATGGTCAGTGTGTGGGTGTAATGGTCAGAGTGTGGGTGTAATGGTCAGTGTGTGGGTGTAATGGTCAGGGTGTGGGTTTAATGGTCAGTGTGTGGGTGTAATGGTCAGAGTGTGGGTGTAATGGTCAGACTGTGGGTGTAATGGTCAGTGTGTGGGTGTAATGGTCAGAGTGCGGGTGTAATGGTCAGGGTGTGGGTGTAATGGTCAGAGTGTGGGTGTAATGGTCAGTGTGTGGGTGTAATGGTCAGTGTGGGTGTAATGGTCAGTGTGTGTGTGTAATGGTCAGTGTGGGTGTAATGGTCAGGGTATGGGTGTAATGGTCAGTGTGGGTGTAATGGTCAGTGTGTGGGTGTAATGGTCAGTGTGTGGGTGTAATGGTCAGAATGTGGGTGTAATGGTCAGTGTGGGTGTAATGGTCAGGGTGTGGGTGTAATGGTCAGAGTGTGGGTGTAATGGTCAGTGTGTGGGTGTAATGGTCAGGGTGTGGGTGTAATGGTCAGAGTGTGGGTGTAATGGTCAGACTGTGGGTGTAATGGTCAGTGTGTGGGTGTAATGGTCAGAGTGCGGGTGTAATGGTCAGGGTGTGGGTGTAATGGTCAGAGTGTGGGTGTAATGGTCAGTGTGTGGGTGTAATGGTCAGGGTGTGGGTGTAATGGTCAGTGTGTGGCTGTAATGGACAGAGTGTGGGTGTAATGGTCAGTGTGTGGGTTTAATGGTCAGTGTGTGGCTGTAATGGTCAGGGTGTGGGTGTAATGGTCAGTGTGTGGGTGTAATAGTCAGTGTGTGTGTGTAATGGTCAGAGTGCGGGTGTAATGGTCAGAGTGCGGGTGTAATGGTCAGAGTGTGGGTGTAATGGTCAGTGTGTGGGTGCAATGGTCAGTGTGGGTGTAATGGTCAGACTGTGGGTGGAATGGTCAGTGTGGGTGTAATGGTCAGACTGTGGGTGTAATGGTCAGTGTGTGGGTGTAATGGTCAGTGTGTGGGTGTAATGGTGAGTGTGGGTGTAATGGTCAGTGTGTGGGTGTAATGGTCAGTGTGTGGGTGTAATGGTCAGTGTGGGTGTAATGGTCAGTGTGTGGGTGTAATGGTCAGTGTGGGTGTAATGGTCAGTGTGGGTGTAATGGTCAGAGTGTGGGTGTAATGGTCAGTGTGTGGGTGTAATGGTCAGAGTATTTGTGTAATGGTCAGAGTGTGGGTGTAATGGTCAGTGTGTGGGTGTAATGGTCAGTGTGTGGGTGTAATGGTCAGTGTGTGGGTTTAATGGTCAGAGTGTGGGTGTAATGGTCAGTGTGTGGGTGTAATGGTCAGTGTGGGTGTAATGGTCAGTGTGTGGGTGTAATGGTCAGTGTGTGGGTGTAATGGTCAGTGTGGGTGTAATGGTCAGTGTGGGTGTAATGGTCAGTGTGTGGGTGTAATGGTCAGTGTGTGGGTGTAATGGTCAGTGTGGGTGTAATGGTCAGAGTGTGGGTGTAATGGTCAGTCTGTGGGTGTAATGGTCAGTGTGTGGGTGTAATGGTCAGTGTGGGTGTAATGGTCAGTGTGTGGGTGTAATGGTCAGTGTGGGTGTAATGGTCAGTGTGTGGGTGTAATGGTCAGTGTGTGGGTGTAATGGTCAGTGTGGGTGTAATGGTCAGTGTGGGTGTAATGGTCAGTGTGTGGGTGTAATGGTCAGTGTGTGGATGTAATGGTCAGTGTGTGGGTGTAATGGTCAGAGTGTGGGTGTAATGGTCAGGGTGTGGGTGTAATGGTCAGTGTGTGTGTGTAATGGTCAGTGTGGGTGTAATGGTCAGAGTGTGGGTGTAATGGTCAGTGTGTGGGTGTAATGGTCAGTGTGTGTGTGTAATGGTCAGTGTGGGTGTAATGGTCAGTGTGTGGGTGTAATGGTCAGTGTGGGTGTAATGGTCAGGGTGTGGGTGTAATGGTCAGTGTGTGGGTGTAATGGTCAGAGTGTGGGTGTAATGGTCAGTGTGGGTGTAATGGTCAGAGTGTGGGTGTAATGGTCAGTGTGTGGGTGTAATGGTCAGAGTGTGGGTGTCATGGTCAGAGGGTGGGTGTAATGGTCAGTGTGTGGGTGTAATGGTCAGTGTGGGTGTAATGGTCAGTGTGTGGGTGTAATGGTCAGTGTGTGGGTGTAATGGTTAGTGTGTGGGTGTAATGGTCAGTGTGTGGGTGTAATGGTCAGTATGTGGGTGTAATGGTCAGTATGTGGGTGTAATGGTCAGTGTGTGGGTGTAATGGTCAGTGTGGGTGTAATGGTCAGAGTGTGGGTGTAATGGTCAGTGTGGGTGTGTAATGGTCAGTGTGGATGTAATGGTCAGAGTGTGGGTGTAATGATCAGTATGTGGGTGTAATGGTCAGTGTGTGGGTGTAGTGGTCAGTGTGTGGGTAATGGTCAGTGTGTGGGTGTAATTGTCAGTATGTGGGTGTAATGGTCAGTGTGTGGGTGTAATGATCAGTGTGTGGGTGTAATGGTCAGAGTGAGGGTGTAATGGTCAGTGTGTGGGTGTAATGGTCAGTGTGTGGGTGTAATGGTCAGTGTGTGTCTGTAATGGATAGAGTGTGGGTGTAATGGTCAGTGTGTGGGTGTAATGGTCAGACTGTGGGTGTAATGGTCAGTGTGGGTGTAATGGTCAGTGTGGGTGTAATGGTCAGTGTGGGTGTAATGGTCAGTGTGTGGGGTGTAATGGTCAGTGTGGGTGTAATGGTCAGGGTGTGGGTGTAATTGTCAGTGTGGGTGTAATGGTCAGTGTGTGGGTGTAATGGTCAGTGTGTGGGTGTAATGGTCAGAGTGTGGGTGTAATGGTCAGTGTGTGGGTGTAATGGTCAGGGTGTGGGTTTAATGGTCAGCGTGTGGGTGTAATGGTCAGAGTGTGGGTGTAATGGTCAGACTGTGGGTGTAATGGTCAGTGTGTGGGTGTAATGGTCAGAGTGCGGGTGTAATGGTCAGGGTGTGGGTGTAATGGTCAGAGTGTGGGTGTAATGGTCAGTGTGTGGGTGTAATGGTCAGTGTGGGTGTAATGGTCAGTGTGTGTGTGTAATGGTCAGTGTGGGTGTAATGGTCAGGGTGTGGGTGTAATGGTCAGTGTGGGTGTAATGGTCAGTGTGTGGGTGTAATGGTCAGTGTGTGGGTGTAATGGTCAGAATGTGGGTGTAATGGTCAGTGTGGGTGTAATGGTCAGGGTGTGGGTGTAATGGTCAGAGTGTGGGTGTAATGGTCAGTGTGTGGGTGTAATGGTCAGGGTGTGGGTGTAATGGTCAGAGTGTGGGTGTAATGGTCAGAGTGTGGGTGTAATGGTCAGTGTGTGGGTGTAATGGTCAGAGTGCGGGTGTAATGGTCAGGGTGTGGGTGTAATGGTCAGAGTGTGGGTGTAATGGTCAGTGTGTGGGTGTAATGTTCAGGGTGTGGGTGTAATGGTCAGTGTGTGGCTGTAATGGACAGAGTGTGGGTGTAATGGTCAGTGTGTGGGTTTAATGGTCAGTGTGTGGCTGTAATGGTCAGGGTGTGGGTGTAATGGTCAGTGTGTGGGTGTAATAGTCAGTGTGTGTGTGTAATGGTCAGAGTGCGGGTGTAATGGTCAGAGTGCGGGTGTAATGGTCAGAGTGTGGGTGTAATGGTCAGTGTGTGGGTGCAATGGTCAGTGTGGGTGTAATGGTCAGACTGTGGGTGGAATGGTCAGTGTGGGTGTAATGGTCAGACTGTGGGTGTAATGGTCAGTGTGTGGGTGTAATGGTCAGTGTGTGGGTGTAATGGTGAGTGTGGGTGTAATGGTCAGTGTGTGGGTGTAATGGTCAGTGTGTGGGTGTAATGGTCAGTGTGGGTGTAATGGTCAGTGTGTGGGTGTAATGGTCAGTGTGGGTGCAATGGTCAGTGTGGGTGTAATGGTCAGAGTGTGGGTGTAATGGTCAGTGTGTGGGTGTAATGGTCAGAGTATTTGTGTAATGGTCAGAGTGTGGGTGTAATGGTCAGTGTGTGGGTGTAATGGTCAGTGTGTGGGTGTAATGGTCAGTGTGTGGGTGTAATGGTCAGAGTGTGGGTGTAATGGTCAGTGTGTGGGTGTAATGGTCAGTGTGGGTGTAATGGTCAGTGTGTGGGTGTAATGGTCAGTGTGTGGGTGTAATGGTCAGTGTGGGTGTAATGGTCAGTGTGGGTGTAATGGTCAGTGTGTGGGTGTAATGGTCAGTGTGTGGGTGTAATGGTCAGTGTGGGTGTAATGGTCAGAGTGTGGGTGTAATGGTCAGTGTGTGGGTGTAATGGTCAGTGTGTGGGTGTAATGGTCAGTGTGGGTGTAATGGTCAGTGTGTGGGTGTAATGGTCAGTGTGGGTGTAATGGTCAGTGTGTGGGTGTAATGGTCAGTGTGTGGGTGTAATGGTCAGTGTGGGTGTAATGGTCAGTGTGGGTGTAATGGTCAGTGTGTGGGTGTAATGGTCAGTATGGGTGTAATGGTCAGTGTGTGGGTGTAATGGTCAGAGTGTGGGTGTAATGGTCAGGGTGTGGGTGTAATGGTCAGTGTGTGAGTGTAATGGTCACTGTGTGAGTGTAATGGTCAGTGTGTGGGTGTAATGGTCAGTGTGTGGGTGTCATGGTCAGGGTGTGGGTGTAATGGTCAGTGTGTGTGTGTAATGGTCAGTGTGGGGTGTAATGGTCAGTGTGGGTGTAATGGGTCAGTGTGTGGTGTAATGGTCAGTGTGTGGGTGTAATGGTCAGTGTGTGGGTTTAATGGTCAGAGTGAGGGTGTAATGGTCAGTGTGTGGGTGTAATGGTCAGTGTGTGGGTGTAATGGTCAGTGTGTGGGTGTAATGGTCAGACTGTGGGTGTAATGGTCCATGTGTGGGTTTAATGGTCAGTGTGTGGGTGTAATGGTCAGTGTGTGGGTGTAATGGTCAGTGTGTGGCTGTAATGGTCACTGTGTGAGTGTAATGGTCAGTGTGTGGGTGTAATGGTCAGTGTGTGGGTGTAATGGTCAGAGTGTGGGTGTAATGGTCAGTGTGTGGGTGTAATGGTCAGTGTGTGGGTGTAATGGTCATGGTGTGGGTTTAATGGTCAGAGTGAGGGTGTAATGGTCAGTGTGTGGGTGTAATGGTCAGGGTGTGGGTGTAATGGTCACTGTGTGAGTGTAATGGTCAGTGTGTGGGTGTAATGGTCAGTGTGTGGGTTTAATGGTCAGAGTGTGGGTGTAATGGTCAGTGTGAGGCTGTAATGGACAGAGTGTGGGTGTAATGGTCAGAGTGTGGGTGTAATGGTCAGAGTGCGGGTGTAATGGTCAGACTGTGGGTGTAATGGTCAGTATGTGGGTGTAATGGTCAGTGTGTGGGTGTAATGGTCAGTGTGGGTGTAATGGTCAGTGTGGGTGTAATGGTCAGGGTGTGGGTGTAATGGTCAGTGTGGGTGTAATGGTCAGTGTGTGGGTGTAATGTTCAGTGTGGGTGTAATGGTCAGGGTGTGGGTGTAATGGTCAGTGTGGGGTAATGGTCAGTGTGTGGGTGTAATGGTCAGTGTGTGGGTGTAATGGTCAGTGTGCGGGTGTAATGGTCAGTGTGGGTGTAATGGTCAGGGTGTGGGTGTAATGGTCAGTGTGGGTGTAATGGTCAGTGTGGGTGTAATGGTCAGTGTGTGGGTGTAATGGTCAGAGTGTGGGTGTAATGGTCAGAGTGTGGGTGTAATGGTCAGAGTGTGGGTGTAATGGTCAGTGTGTGGGTGTAATGGTCAGGGTGTGGGTGTAATGGTCAGTGTGTGGGTGTAATGGTCAGTGTGTGTGTGTAATGGTCAGTGTGGGTGTAATGGTCAGTGTGGGTGTAATGGTCAGAGTGTGGGTGTAATGGTCAGTGTGTGGGTGTAATGATCAGACTGTGGGTGCAATGGTCAGTGTGTGGGTGTAATGGTCAGTGTGTGGGTTTAATGGTCAGAGTGTGGGTGTAATGGTCAGCGTTTGGGTGTAATGGTCAGTGTGTGGGTGTAATGGTCAGACTGTGGTGTAATGGTCAGTGTGTGGTGTAATGGTCAGTGTGTGGGTGTAATGGTCAGTGTGGGTGTAATGGTCAGTGTGGGTGTAATGGTCAGTGTGTGGGTGTAATGGTCAGACTGTGGGTGTAATGGTCAGTGTGTGGGTGTAATGGTCAGTGTGTGGGTGTAATGGTCAGTGTGGGTGTAATGGTCAGAGTGTGGGTGTAATGGTCAGTGTGTGGGTGTAATGGTCAGTGTGGGTGTAATGGTCAGGGTGTGGGTGTAATGGTCAGTGTGTGGGTGTAATGGTCAGTGTGTGGGTGTAATGGTCAGTGTGGGTGTAATGGTCAGTGTGTGGGTGTAATGGTCAGAGTGTGGGTGTAATGGTCAGTGTGTGGGTGTAATGGTCAGTGTGTGGGTGTAATGGTCAGTGTGTGGGTGTAATGGTCAGAGTGTGGGTGTAATGGTCAGTGTGTGGGTGTAATGGTCAGTGTGTGGGTGTAATGGTCAGTGTGTGGGTGTAATGGTCAGTGTGTGGGTGTAATGGTCAGTGTGTGGGTGTAATGGTCAGTGTGGGTGTAATGGTCAGTGTGTGGGTGTAATGGTCAGTGCGGGTGAAATGGTCAGTGTGTGGGTGTAATGGTCAGTGTGTGGGTGTAATTGTCAGAGTGTGGGTGTAATGGTCAGAGTGTGGGTGTAATGGTCAGTGTGTGGGTGTAATGGTCAGTGTGTGGGTGTAATGGTCAGAGTGTGGGTGTAATGGTCAGTGTGTGGGTGTAATGGTCAGTGTGTGGGTGTAATGGTCAGTGTGTGGGTGTAATGGTCAGTGTGTGGGTGTAATGGTCAGTGTGGGTGTAATGGTCAGAGTGTGGGTGTAATGGTCAGTGCGGGTGAAATGGTCAGTGTGTGGGTGTAATGGTCAGTGTGTGGGTGTAATGGTCAGTGTGGGTGTAATGGTCAGTGTTTGGGTGTAATGGTCAGTGTGTGGGTGAAATGGTCAGTGTGTGGGTGTAATGGTCAGTGTGTGGGTGTAATTGTCAGAGTGTGGGTGTAATGGTCAGTGTGTGGGTGTAATGGTCAGTGTGTGGGTGTAATGGTCAGAGTGTGGGTGTAATGGTCATTGTGTGAGTGTAATGTGTTACAACACCCTGGGCAGGTACACGACCAATTTCAGCCCCACAGTCCCCCGAGTCCCAATTTAAGTGAATGAACCAATAATTTGTATCTTTTCCGGAGATCTTCGACCCTACTCTGTTCCAATGACTTACAGTCACCACATTTGTACGTAAAACATTTTAGAAATATTTTATTTATATCAAGAGAAGAGATAAACATATAATGGTAATAATAGAACAATGGTTCATTAATCTAATTATTCCCCTAACACGGTCCCACCCCCCTCCCACACACCTTCATGACAGACACACACAGTGGGTGTAGAGAAGCATCAAAATAACGGGGATTAAACTGGCAATGAGATCAGTATCTATACTTCTGGGATTGTGGTCTTTGTAGACAGCGGTCTTTTCAGGACATAAAGTGATGAAAACCATCGGTTTTAATCGGCCCCTCTAGTTTTTACTTTCAATTAGAACCTGCAGGCTGCAGAGTTCCCTCCAGGGAGTCACTTTCACTTGGATGATCTCCACCTGATTGGTTCCCAGTCTCACTGAGACAATCTTAGAATTCTCTGCCTGAGCATTGGGCTTTCTGTGCACTCCCCCTCTGGAATGATTGTCTGGTCCTTCGGCAGATTAAGATTAACTGTAGTGAACAGAGAGAGAAAATGGGTCTATTCTTCCAGACCTCTAGAGGTCTCAGGGGAGAGCTATCAGCCTTGTACCTTCCCCAGCCTTCCAAACAGAGGTTAGACTTTCACAGGCCTGGCTACAGATTGCCTGCAGCCTTTTAATCTGAGATTAAACATTCACAGACCTGGCTGGAGAGTGTTTTAAATTGTCAGCCTTGGCTGATAGAGAGAGAGTGTAACCAAAACTGCTACTGCTGCTGTCCAGGTCTAAGCAGAACTCAATTTTAAAATGGAGTCTGTCTTCTTTCCAGAAGCATCTGAAGCACTGTACCAATCAAAATCGAGAACTGGATAAATCCCAGAATTTCAGAAGAGTTAATTGGCTGCTAGCCAAGTCCATCAAAATGACATCACTGGACTATGCCACATAGCTCACTAAACTGAGGGGAGTCAAAGTCTGCCGGTTCAAATAGCACATTAGACCAGGGGGGTGGGGATTCAGTAATCATCCAGATGCAAAAGTTAAAAGCACAAAAACTCTCACGATTTCAAGGTGAGAGGGGGAAAGTTTAAGGGAAATGTGCGTGGAAAGCTTTTTACGCAGAGGGTGGTGGGTGCCTGGAACGCTTTGCCAGCGGAGGTGGTAGAGGCGGGCACGATAGCATCATTTAAGATGCATCTAGACAGGTATATGAACGGGCGTGGAACAGAGGGAAGTAGATCCTTGGAAAATAGGAGACAGGTTTAGATAAAGGATCTGGATCGGCGTAGGCTGGGAGGGCTGAAGGGCCTGTTCCTGTGCTGTAATTTTCTTTGTTCTTTGTTCAAAAATGGAAACAAGGGTCAGACAAGGATTTAAATGAGACCCTTACAAATTGTCAGTATGGGTGTAATGGTCAGTGTGAGTGTAATGGTCAATGTGTGAGTGTAATGGTCAGTATGCGTGTATTAGTCAGTGTGAGTGTAATGGTCAGTGTGTGACTGTAATGGTCAATGTGTGCATAATGGTCAGTGTGTGAGTGTAATGGTCAATGTGTGCGTGCCATGTTTAGTGTGAGTTGTCTTTTTTTTATATAAATTTAGAGTAACCAATTATTTTTTGTTTTTTCCAATTAAGGGACAATTTAGCGTGGCCAATCCACCTAACCTGCACATCTTTGGGTTGTGGGGGTGAAACCCACGTTGACACGGGGAGAATGTGCAAACTCCACACAGACAGTGACACAGAGCCGAGATTCGAACCCAGGTCCTCAGCGCCGCAGTCCCAGTGCTAACCACTGTGCCACACGCCGCCCTGTGTGAGTTGGCTTCTTGAACTGCTGCAGTCCCTACGTTGTAGGTGCACCCACTATGCTGTTAGGGAGGGAGTCCAGGATGTTGCCCCAGTGACAGTGAAGGAACGGTGATATATTTCCCAGTCAGGATGATGAGTGACTAGGAGGGGAACCTCCAGGTGGTGGGGTTCCCAGGTATCTGCTGCTCTTGTCCTTCTAGACGGTAGTGGCCGTGGGTTTGGAAGGTGCTGCCTAAGGAACATTGGTGAGTTATTGCAGTGCATCTTGTAGATGGTAAGAAGTTTTACAACACCAGGTTGAAGTCCAACAGGTTTGTTTCAAACACGAGCTTTCGGAGCACAGCTCCTTCCTCAGGTGAATGGCGAGGTATGATCCAGAAACATTTATATAGACAAAGTCAGAGATGCCCGACAATGCTTCGGAATGCGAGCATTTGCGGGTAATCAAATCATTACAGATCCAGAGAGAAGGATAATCCCAGGTTAAAGAGGTGCAAATTGTCTCAAGCCAGGACAGTTGGTAGGATTTTGCAAGTCGAGGCCAGATGGTGGGGGTGGATGTAATGCGACATGAATCCAAGATCCCGGTTGAGGCCGCACTCATGCGTGCGGAACTTAGCTATAAGTTTTTGCTCGGCAATTCTGCGTTGTCACGCGTCCTGAAGGCCGCCTTGGAGAACGCTTACCCGGAGATCAGAGGCTGAATGCCCTTGACTGCTGAAGTGTTCCCCGACTGGAAGGGAACATTCCTGCCTGGTGATTGTCGCACGATGCCCTTTCATTCGTTGTCGCAGTGTCTGCATGGTCTCGCCAATGTACCACGCTTCGGGACATCCTTTCCTGCAGCGTATGAGGTAGACTACATTGGTTGAGTCGCACGAGTATGTACCGCGTACCTGGTGGGTGGTGTTACCATGTGTAATGATGGTATCCGAGTCGATGATCTGGCATGTCTTGCAGAGATTGCCCTGGCAGGGTTGTGTGGTGTCGTGGTCGCTGTTCTGAAGGCTGGGTAATTTGCTGCAAACAATGGTTTGTTTGAGGTTGTGCGGTCGTTTGAAGGCCAGTAGTGGGGGTGTGGGGATGACCTTGGCAAGATGTTCATCTTCATTGATGATGTGTTGAAGGCTGCGAAGAAGATGTCGTAGTTTCTCCGCCCCAGGAAAGTACTGGACGACGAAGGGTACTCTGTCAGTGGTGTCCCGTGTGTGTCTTCTGAGGAGGTCGGTGCGGTTTTTTGCTGTGGCGCGTTGGAACTGTCGATCGATGAGTCGAGCGCCATATCCCGTTCGTACGAGGACATCTTTCAGCATCTGTAGGTGTCTGTTACGCTCCTCCTCGTCTGAGCAGATCCTGTGTATATGGAGGGCTTGTCCATAGGGGATGGCTTCTTTAATGTGTTTCGGGTGAAAGCTGGAGAAGTAGAGCATCGTGAGGTTATCTGTGGGCTTGCGGTAAAGCGAAGTGCTGAGGTGACCGTCCTTGATGGAGATGAGTGTGTCCAAGAATGCAACTGAATTTGGAGAATAGTCCAATGGTGAGTCTGATGGTGGGCTGGAATTTATTGATCTCATCGTGTAGTCGTTTCAGTGATTCTTCGCTGTGGGTCCAAAGGAAAAAAATGTCATCGATGTATCTGGTGTATAACATCGGTTGCAGGTCCTGTGTGGTGAGGAAGTCTTGTTCAAACTTGTGCATGAAGATGTTGGCACATTGAGGTGTGAATTTGGTCCCCATGGCTGTTCCATGCATCTGGATGAAGACATTGTGATCCAGAATGAAGCGGATGAGTTGCAGAATTGCGTCTGGAGATTGGCAGTTGTCAGTGTTGAGGACTGAGGCTGTTGCAGCAATGCCGTCGTCATGGGGGATGCTGGTGTAGAGTGCCGAGACATCCATTGTGACGAGGAATGTTCCTGGTTCAACTGGTCCATGGGTGCTGAGTTTCTGTAGGAAGTCCGTCGTGTCGCGACAGAAGCTGGGTGTACCTTGTACGATGGGTTTCAAGATGCCCTCGATGTGGCCAGAGAGGTTCTCACACACAGGGCCCCATTGCCTGAAACGATAGGACGGCCTGGTGTGTTGGCCTTGTGTATTTTCAGGAGGCAGTAGAGATCTCCAATGCGGGGATTACGTGGGATGAGAGCACGTAGGGTGCTCTGAAGATCTGGATCCAAGGTCCTGATCAGTCTGTTGAGTTGGCGGATGTGTTCCTTGGTTGGATCTGCAGGTAGCTGTCTGTAGTGTTCCTGGTTGTTGAGTTGTCGGTATACTTCTTTGCAGTAGTCCATTCTGTTCAGTATGACGGTGGCCCCTCTTTTGTCTGCTGGTTTGATGACGATGTTGCAGTTGGTTTTGAGAGCGCGGATGGCGTTGCGTTGTGCTTGGGTGACGTTCGGGCTGCCTTGTGAATGCGACTGATGAATCTGGCATTGACACGACTCCTGACGGCTTCAGCATACATGTCGAGTCTCGGGCAGCGGCCTTCCGGAGGGGTCCAATTCGACTCTTTCCTTTTCATTTGCTGCACCGCAGATCTCGCGGTCTGCTGTTCCTGTTCATTCCGGACAACGAATGAACGGGCCTCGTGCGACAATCACCAGGCAGGAATGTTCCCTTCCAGTCGGGGAACACTTCAGCAGTCAAGGGCATTCAGCCTCTGATCTTCGGGTAAGCGTTCTCCAAGGCGGTCTTCAGGACACGCGACAACGCAGAATTGCCGAGCAGAAACTTATAGCCAAGTTCCGCACACATGAGTACGGCCTCAACTGGGACCTGGGATTCATGTCGCATTACATCCACCCCCCACCATCTGGCCTGGACTTGCAAAATCCTACCAACTGTCCTGGCTTGAGACAATTCACACCTCTTTAACCTGGGATTATCCCTCTCCCTGGATCTGTTATGATTTGATTACCCGCAAATGCTCGCATTCCAAAAATTGTCCGGCATCTCTGACTTTGTCTCTATAAATGTTTCTGGAACATACCTCTCCATTCACCTGAGGAAGGAGCTGCGCTCCGAAAGCTCGTGTTTGAATCAAACCTGTTGGACTTTAACCTGGTGTTGTAAGACTTCTTACTGTGTTCACCCCAGTCCAACGCCGGCATCTCCACCTCTTGTAGATGGTACACATGTTTGGGATGGTGTTGAGTGTTGTTGGAGCTGCACTCATCCAGGCAAGTGGAGAGTAATCCATTACCTATGCAAGAGGTCAGAGTGGGGGAATCAAGGACAAAAACAAAGACAGGAGAGGGAATTAGAAAAGAGAAATTAAAGAGCAGATTCAAACAGGGCCACATTGAAAAATAGTGGTAACAGGACAAGTAATGTTATTTATGAAGTCAAGCCTGAAGGCTTTCTGTCTTAACACGTGGAACATTCACAATAAAGTGGATGAATTAATCACGCAAAAAGATGTAAAATGGTATAATATAATCGGGATTAGGGAGACATGGCTGCAGGGTGAGCAGGGATGGGAACTGAATGTCCAGGGGATTCAGTATTCACACTGCACTCTCCACACACACTGCACTCTCCACACACACTGCACTCCCCCCACACACACTGCACTCCCCACACACACTGCACTCCCCGCACACACTGCACTCCCCCCACACACACTGCACTCCCCACACACACTGCACTCCCCGCACACACACTGCACTCCCCCCACACACTGCACTCCCCGCACACACACTGCACTCCCCCCACACACTGCACTCCCCCCACACACTGCACTCCCCCCACACACTGCACTCCCCACACACACTGCACTCCCCCCACACACACTGCACTCCCCACACACACTGCACTCCCCCCGCCCACTGCACTCCCCGCACACACTGCACTCCCCCCACACACTGCACTCCCCCCACACACTGCACTCCCCACACACACTGCACTCCCCCCACACACACTGCACTCCCCCCACACACTGCACTCCCCACACACACTGCACTCCCCCCACACACTGCACTCCCCACACACACTGCACTCCCCACACACACACTGCACTCCCCCCCACACACACTGCACTCCCCACACACACTGCACTCCCCACACACACTGCACTCCCCCCACACACTGCACTCCCCACACACACTGCACTCCCCACACACACTGCACTCCCCACACACACTGCACTCCCCACACACACTGCACTCCCCACACACACTGCACTCCCCCCGCACACTGCACTCCCCACACACACTGCACTCCCCACACACACACTGCACTCCCCACACACACTGCACTCCCCACACACACTGCACTCCCCACACACACACTGCACTCCCCCCACACACTGCACTCCCCACACACACTGCACTCCCCCCACACACTGCACTCCCCACACACACACTGCACTCCCCCCACACACACTGCACTCCCCACACACACTGCACTCCCCACACACACACTGCACTCCCCACACACACTGCACTCCCCACACACACTGCACTCCCCACACACACACTGCCCCCCCCGCACACACTGCACTCCCCACACACACTGCACTCCCCACACACTGCACTCCCCACACACACTGCACTCCCCACACACTGCACTCCCCACACACACTGCCCCCCACACACTGCACTCCCCACACACACTGCACTCCCCACACACACTGCACTCCCCACACACACTGCACTCCCCCCACACACACTGCACTCCCCACACACACTGCACTCCCCACACACACTGCACTCCCCGCACACACTGCACTCCCCACACACACACTGCACTCCCCACACACACTGCACTCCCCAGACACACTGCACTCCCCGCACACACTGCACTCCCCACACACACTGCACTCCCCACACACACTGCACTCCCCACACACACTGCACTCCCCCCACACACTGCACTCCCCCCCACACACTGCACTCCCCACACACACTGCACTCCCCACACACACTGCACTCCCCACACACACTGCACTCCCCCCACACACTGCACTCCCCGCACACACTGCACTCCCCACACACACACTGCACTCCCCCCACACACACTGCACTCCCCCCACACACACTGCACTCCCCGCACACACTGCACTCCCCACACACACTGCACTCCCCCCACACACTGCACTCCCCGCACACACTGCACTCCCCACACACACTGCACTCCCCACACACTGCACTCCCCCCGCACACACTGCACTCCCCACACACTGCACTGCCCACACACACTGCACTCCCCACACACACTGCACTCCCCACACACTGCACTGCCCACACACACTGCACTCCCCACACACACTGCACTCCCCCCACACACACTGAACCCCCCCCCACCCCACACACTGCACTCCCCATGCACACTGCACTCCCCACACACACTGCACTCCCCCCGCACACACTGCACTCCCCACACACACTGCACTCCCCCCGCACACTGCACTCCCCCCGCACACTGCACTCCCCCCACACACTGCACTCCCCGCACACACTGCACTCCCCGCACACACTGCACTCCCCACACACACTGCACTCCCCCACACACACTGCACTCCCCGCACACACTGCACTCCCCACACACACTGCACTCCCCACACACACTGCACTCCCCCCACACACTGCACTCCCCACACACACTGCACTCCCCCCACACACACTGCACTCTCCACACACACTGCACTCCCCACACACACACTGCACCCCCCCCCACACACACTGCACTCCCCACACACACTGCACTCCCCGCACACACTGCACTCCCCGCACACACTGCACTCCCCACACACACTGCACTCCCCACGCACACACACTGCACTCCCCGCACACACTGCACTCCCCGCACACACTGCACTCCCCACACACACTGCACTCCCCGCACACACTGCACTCCCCCCGCACACACACTGCACTCTCCACACACACTGCACTCCCCACACACACTGCACTCCCCCCACACACTGCACTCCCCCCACACACACTGCACTCCCCCCACACACACTGCACTCCCCCCACACACACTGCACTCCCCCCACACACACTGCACTCCCCCCACACACACTGCACTCCCCCCACACACACTGCACTCCCCCCACACACTGCACTCTCCACACACACTGCACTCCCCACACACACTGCACTCCCCCCACACACTGCACTCCCCACACACACTGCACTCCCCACACACACACTGCACTCCCCACACACACTGCACTCCCCACACACACTGCACTCCCTGCACACACTGCACTCCCCACACACACTGCACTCCCCACACACTGCACTCCCCACACACACTGCCCTCCCCCCACACACTGCACTCCCCAGACACACTGCACTCCCCCCACACACTGCACTCCCCACACACACACTGCACTCCCCACACACACTGCACTCCCCACACACACTGCACTCCCCACACACACTGCACTCCCCCCACACACACTGCACTCCCCCCACACACTGCACTCCCCGCACACACTGCACTCCCCACACACACACTGCACTCCCCACACACACTGCACTCCCCACACACACTGCACTCCCCCCACACACACTGCACTGCCCACACACACTGCACTCCCCACACACACTGCACTCCCCCCACACACACTGCACCCCCCCCCACCCCACACACTGCACTCCCCCACGCACACTGCACTCCCCACACACACTGCACTCCCCCCGCACACACTGCACTCCCCACACACACTGCACTCCCCGCACACACTGCACTCCCCGCACACACTGCACTCCCCGCACACACTGCACTCCCCGCACACACTGCACTCCCCACACACACTGCACTCCCCGCACACACTGCACTCCCCCCACACACTGCCCCCCCACACACACTGCACTCCCCACACACACACTGCACTCCCCCCACACACTGCACTCCCCACACACACTGCACTCCCCACACACACTGCACTCCCCACACACACTGCACTCCCCACACACACTGCACTCCCCACACACACTGCACTCCCCACACACACTGCACTCCCCGCACACACTGCACTTCCCACACACACTGCACTCCCCGCACACACTGCACTCCCCACACACACTGCACTCCCCTCGCACACACTGCACTCCCCACACACACTGCACTCCCCACACACACTCATCCCAGCCGCGCACACACTGCACTCCCCACACACACTGCACTCCCCCCACACACTGCACTCCCCCCACACACACTGCACTCCCCCCACACACTGCACTCCCCACACACACTGCACTCCCCGCACACACTGCACTCCCCCCACACACACTGCACTCCCCCCACACACACTGCACCCCCCCCCCCACCCCACACACTGCACTCCCCACACACACTGCACTCCCCACACACACTGCACTCCCCCCACACACTGCACTCCCCGCACACACTGCACTCCCCACACACACTGCACTCCCCGCACACACTGCACTCCCCGCACACACTGCACTCCCCGCACACACTGCACTCCCCACACACACTGCACTCCCCGCGCACACTGCACTCCCCACACACACTGCACTCCCCACACACGCTGCACTCCCCGCACACACTGCACTCCCCCCACACACTGCACTCCCCACACACACTGCACTCCCCCCGCACACACTGCTCTCCCCGCACACACTGCACTCCCCACACACACTGCACTCCCCCCGCACACACTGCTCTCCCCACACACACTGCACTCCCCACACAGAGGTCAAGCTGATTGGTCTGTAGTTTCCTACCTTTTGCCTCTCTCCCTTTTTGAATAGGGGTGTCACATTAGCATGTTGCAATCCACCGAGATCCTTCCAGAATCCAGGGAATTCTGAAATTTCATAATCAATGCATCCACTATCTCTGCTCCCTTAATATCCTAGGGTGCAGGCCAGCAGGTCCCAGAGTTTTATCTGCCTTTAATCCCATCAGTTTATTCAATACCTAGTGATGGTTATTGCACCAAGTTCCCCTGCATTAACTGTAGTTTTTGGAAATTATTTATGATCTTCTACCGTGAAGACAGAGGCAAAATATTGTTTCAGTGCCCCTGCCATCTCTATGTTTCCCATTATTACCTCACCAATAACGTCTTCTACAGGGTCAACATTTAATTTAGCTATTCTCTTCCTCTTTATATACTTATATAATGTTTCCTTTCCCCTCTGTAGTGGTTAGACTGCCCCTGCCTGTTCATCCTATTAACCTCTACCTTCTCCTCACATGCTGACCTGCTGCTCTGGTTCCCATTAACCAGTTTACTTCTTGTAGTTGTGCATCTGCCGTGCATGTTCCCACTGAGCCTGTCCAAATCCTGCTGAAGCATCTCTGCATCCTCCTCACAGCTCACCCTCCCACCCAACTTTGTATCATCTGCAAATTTGGAGATAATACATTTAGTTCCCTCGTCCAAATCGTTCATATATAGTGTGAACAGTTGGGGTCCGAGCACAGATCCCTGTGGTACCCCACTAGTAACTGCTTGCCTATCGGAAAAACATTTATTTATTCCAACTTTGTGCTTCCTATCTGCTAACCAGCTTTCTATCCATCTCAAGACACTACACAATCTCATGCACTTTAGCTTTACATCGTAACCTGCTATGTGAGAGCTTGTTGAAAGCCTTCTGATAGTCTAAATAAACCACATCCATTTGTCCTCCCCGGTCAACTCTACTAGTTACATCGTCCAAGAATTCCAATAGATTTGTCAAGAATGATTTCACTTTTGTAAATCCATGCTGACTTTCATAGAATCACAGAATCCCTACAGTGCAGAAGGAGGCCATTCAGCCCATCAAATCTGCACCGACCCTCTGAAAGTGAACCCTACCTCGGCCAAATCCCCTGCAACCTAACTTAACCTTTTGGATATGGAACTAACCTGCTATGGTCGGTCGGGACTCTCGTGTGGCGGCTGCGGACTCAGTCCACGGCCGCCCTGGTGAGGGGTGGGAGGATTGGGCACTGGCCGGTCGGGGGGGGGGGGGGCTACATTCCGCAGCAGCCTCCGCAGTCTGAGTCCGCCTTGGCGCTCAGCCACCGCCGTGCGCGGACTCCAGCCCGGAAGTTTGGGGCCCCGTGTCCCCAGCTAAAGCTGCGAGAGTCACTCCGGGTCTCTGCTAGCCCCCTGCAGGAGCCTCGGGAGTGAAACGCCAGCGTTTTGCCCCATTTTGGGAGAATGCAGCCCCGTGTCTGAGTGTAAATCAGCAGCAGCTCCAGCAGCTCCTCCCTGTTCAGCAGCCTGGCTGTGATCACTGACGGGATAGGGTGGTCCCATCACAGTTCAGCTCCCTGTGTAAACAGCGGCAATGGGGGTGAGTAATGAAGGTCGCCAGTAAAGGAGGTAGGGAAAGGTCTTTGTGAATCTTTGAGATCCCAGTAATCCTTGTGAACAGGGGGAGTTGGCGGGATCAGTCCAATTCTCTGTGAGCCACACTGTCAGCATCACAGTGAAAACTGAGATAGAGATAAAACAATGAACAACTGCTCCCTATTTTTAGATTGAAAGGACAAATGTTAACCTGAGGCTCCACAATTGTAAGTTACAGGGTGACAGTTTTCAATATTACCGCAAGGCCATTGTCCTTGTGACATGTAGATTGTTAAAGACCTTTATCACATCGGGAAAAAAAACTCAATTCTGGAAATTTGAACAAAAATAAATACTAGAAATATTCATCAGGGTGTTATTGGGAAAGTAATGGCATTGTGGGATTGGGAAGGTAATGGCATTGTGGGATTGGGAAGGTAATGGCATCGTGGGATTGGGAAGGTAATGGCATTGTGGGATTGGGAAGGTAATGGCATCGTGGGATTGGGAAGGCAATGGCATCGTGGGATTGGGAAGGCAATGGCATTGTGGGATTGGGAAGGCAATGGCATTGTGGGATTGGGAAGGCAATGGCATTGTGGGATTGGGAAGGCAATGGCATTGTGGGATTGGGAAGGCAATGGCATTGTGGGATTGGGAAGGCAATGGCATTGTGGGATTGGGAAGGTAATGGCATCGTGGGATTGGGAAGGTAATGGCATCGTGGGATTGGGAAGGTAATGGCATCGTGGGATTGGGAAGGCAATGGCATTGTGGGATTGGGAAGGTAATGGCATCGTGGGATTGGGAAGGTAATGGCATCGTGGGATTGTCACTGGACAACTACTGAGAGACCCAGGGTCCTGCTCTGCACACCCGGATTCAAATCCCACTGCAGATGCTGACATTTGAATTCAGTAAAACTCTGGAATTAAATGTCGAAAGATGACCATGAAACCTTAGCCGATTGTCATAAAACCCATCTGGTTCAGTAATGTCCTTTAGGGAAGGAAATCTGCCGTCCTTACCCGGTCTGGCCTACATGGGACTCCAGACTCTGAAATCTCTGAGCGAGCCCCCCCCCTCCTCCACCCTGAGGGGTTATTAGAACATAGAACATACAGTGCAGAAGGAGGCCATTCGGCCCATCGCGTCTGCACCAACCCACTTAAGCCCTCACTTCCACCCTATCCCCGTAACCCAATAACCTCTCCTAACCTTTTTTCGGACACAAAGGGCAATTTAGCATGGCCAATCCACCTAACCTGCACGCCTTTGAAAATGAAATGAAATGAAAATCGCTTATTGTCACGGGTAGGCTTTAATGATGTTACTGTGAAAAGCCCCTAGTCGCCACATTCCGGCGCCTGTCCGGGGAGGCTGGTACGGGAATGAGGAGTGAGGAGGAGAAGTAATTCCGCTGGTGTCTGAAATAGAGGTGGTGGGCGGTGGGGGGGGGGGAGTCGATAACAGGCTGGAAGGCAGGAGTGACAACATTATAACCATGGCTGATCATCAAGTTCAATACCCTGATCCCGCTTCCCCCCCCCCCCCCCCCCCCCATATCCCTTTAGCCCCAAGAGCTGTATCTAATTCCTTGCTGAAATTACACAATGTTTTGGCCTCAACTACTTCCTGTGCTAGTGAATTCCACAGATTCCCCGCTCTCTGGGTGAAGAAATTTCTCCCCACCTCAGTTCTGGACTCCCCCACCATCGGGGACATTCTTCTGAATCTACCGTCTAATCTTTGTTCAAATTTTCTAGGTTTCTATTGATTTAGTGTCTCCGCCATTTCTGTGTTCCCCACTATTAACTCCCTGGTCTCATCCTCCAAGGGACAAACCTTTGCTGTAGCTACTCTTTAGCAGCACGGTGGCACAGTGGTTAGCACTGCTGCCTCATAGCATCAAGGACCCAGGTTTGATTCTGACCTGAGGCATCTGTGCGGAGTCTGCACGTTCTCCCTGTGTCTGCGTGGGTTTCCTCCGGGTGCTGCGGTTTCCTCCCAAAGTCCAAAGGTTCGATGGATCTGAGTCCGCAGCCGCCATGCGGTGTGAGCACATGTAACCCACGCTGTCGGGAACTCGGCTGGTCAGGGACGGAGTATCACGCGGTGGGCCTCAGGAAATGGCCTGAGGCTGTGGATATTTGCCACAGTACTCCTGGAGTACTCCTGGAGTACGCCGCTTTTCAGGGGTGGAGAATCAGGAAACCAGCACCGCTCCCGATTTCAGCATCAAAACAGATTCTCTGCCTGGTCGCCGAACACAATTTTGGCGTTGGGGAGGCAGAGAATCCAGCCCATAATATTCAAATTTAATGGTATTATGATCACAATTTCCCAGTGGTGAGGAACATAGGAAATAGGAGCTGGGATAGGCCATTCGGCCCATTGAACCTTCTCCACTATTGACGGATCATCTTACTCAAAACCATTTTTCCCACAATCCCCATATCTCTTCTTTTTTTTAAATAATTTTTATTGAAAAATTTTGAATTTATACAACAATAACGCACCATAGTAAAATACCAAAAATAACAATAATATTAACAATCATAAACATTCACCCCACCTCCATGCACAACACAGCATTTTAACAACGCAAATTAACACAATATAAAGTTACAGAATAGAAACTACAATAAGGAACACCCACACCGCCCCCCCCCCCCCCCCGGGTTGCTGCTGCTATTGACCCAGTTACCTATCTCTGAGCCAGGAAGTCCAGAAAAGGCTGCCACCGCTTATAGAACCCTTGTATTGATCCTCTCATTTGACCCGTTCCTGTTTTATAAATCCCGCCATGTCACTGATCCAGGTCTCCACGCTTGGGGGCCTCGCATCCTTCCACTGCAGCAAGATCCTCCGCCGGGCTACTAGGGACGCAAAGGCCAGGACACCGGCCTCTTTCGCCTCCTGCACTCCCGGCTCTACCACAACTCCGGAAATCGTGAGTCCGCACCCTGGTTTGACCCTGGATCCAACCACCCTCGACACCGTCCCCGCCACCCCCTTCCAGAATTCTTCCAGTGCTGGGCATGCCCAGAACATATGGGCATGATTCGCTGGACTCCCCGAACATCTGGTGCACCTATCCTCACACCCAAAGATCCTACTCATCCTAGTCCCGGACATGTGGGCCCGGTGCAGCACCTTAAATTGGATGAGACTAAGCCTCGCACATGAGGAGGAAGAGTTGACTCTCTCCAAGGCATCCGCCAAGTCCCGTCCTCTATCTGCTCCCCGAGTTCCTCCTCCCATTTAGCCTTCAGCTCCTCCACTGACGACTGCTCCACCTCCTGCATTACCTTATAGATGTCAGACGCCTTCCCCTCTCCGACCCACACCCCCGAAAGCACTCTGTCCATCGTCCCCTGCGAGGGCAGCAAAGGGAATCCCTCTACCTGTCGCCTAGCAAACGCCTTTACCTGCAAGTATCTGAACAGGGGGCAACCCTGCCTGGTCCCTCGGTAAAGCCGGAAGTACTCCAACCTCCTCCTATTCGTGGCCACGCACGCCATCGGGGCCTCATGTAGCAGCCTTACCCATCTAATGAACCCTTCACCAAATCCAAACCTCCCCAACACCTCCCATAAGTACCCCCACTCCACTCTATCGAAGGCCTTCTCTGCATCCAGCGCCACCACTATCTCTGCCTCCCCCTCAATCGCCGGCATCATGATGACATTCAACAATCTCCGCACATTCGTGTTCAGCTGCCTTCCCTTCACAAAACCTGTCTGGTCCTCGTGTACAACCCCTGGCACACAGTCCTCTATCCTGGTGGCCAGGATTTTTGCCAGCACCTTAGCATCCACGTTGAGGAGAGATATGGGCCTGTATGAACCACACTGCTGGGGGTCCTTGTCCCTCTTTAAAATTAATGAGATCAGCGCCCGCGACATCGTCGGGGGCAAAGTCCCCCCTTCCCACGCTTCGTTGAGTGTCCGCACCAGCAAGGGGCCCACTAGGTCCACAAACTTTTTATAAAATTCCACCGGGAACCCATCCGGCCCCGGTGCCTTCCCTGACTGCATCTGCCCGATCCCCTTAACTAGCTCCTCCAGCTCAATCGGCGCCCCCAACCCCTCCACCTTCTCCTCCTGCACCTTCGGGAAAGAAAGCCCGTCAAGGAACCTCTCCATTCCCCTCCTCTCCCCCGTTGGCTCCGACCGGTACAGTTCCCCGTAAAATTCCTTGAAGACCTCATTCACCTCTACCCCCTTCCGCACCACATTCCCACTCTTGTCTCTCACTCCAGCAATTTCCTTAGCCGCATCCCGCTTGCGGAGCTGATGAGCCAGCATCCTACTCGCCTTTTCACCATGTTCGTACACTGCCCCTTGTGCCTTCCTCCACTGTGCCTCCGCCTTTCTAGTGGTCAACAAATCAAATTCAGCCTGCAGGCTGCACCTCTCCCCCAACAGTCCCTCCTCTGGTGCCTCCGCGTACCTCCTGTCTACCTCCAGCATCTTTCCCACCAGTCTATCCCTCTCACTCCTCTCGCTCCTCTCCCTGTGTGCCCGGATGGATATCAGCTCCCCACGAATCACTGCCTTCAGGGCTTCCCAGACCATCCCCACCCGGACCTCCCCCGTATCATTCACCTCGAGGTACCCCTCAATACTTGCCCGGACCCTCCTACACACCTCCTCCTCCGCCAACAGCCCCACATCGAACCGCCACAACGGGCGCTGGTCCCGAACCTCCCCCATCTCCAACTCCATCCAACGCGGAGCGTGGTCGGAGATTGCAATGGCCGAATACTCGGCCTCCTCCACTCTCGGAATCAGTCCCCTACTCACCACGAAGAAATCTATCCGAGAGTAGACCCTATGTACGTGGGAGAAGAAAGAGTACTCGCGTGCCCTCGGCCTCACAAACCTCCATGGATCCACCCCACCCATCTGGTCCATAAACCCTCTCAGTACCTTGGCCGCCTCCGGCCTCCTACCCGTCCTAGAGCTGGACCGATCCAGTGAAGGATCCAACACCGTATTAAAGTCCCCCCCCCATGATCAGACCTCCCGCCTCCAGATCCGGGATCCGTCCCAACATACGCCTCATAAAGCCCGCATCGTCCCAATTTGGGGCATACACACTAACAAGTACCACCTTCTCTCCCTGTAGCCTGCCCCTTACCATAACATACCTACCCCCCTTATCCGCCACCACCTCTGATGCCTCAAACAACACATTTTTCCCCACCAGAATCGCCACTCCCCGGTTCCTCACATCCAACCCGGAGTGGAAAACCTGCCCCACCCATCCCTTCCTCAGGCGGACCTGGTCCGCCACCTTCAGGTGGGTCTCCTGAAGCATTGCCACATCTGCCTTTAGCCCCCTCAGATGAGCAAGTACCCTCGACCGCTTCACCGGCCCATTCAACCCTCTGGCATTCCAGGTGACCAACCGGGTCAGAGGGCGTCCCGCCCCCCTCCCCCATCGACTAGCCATAGCCTGTCGACTGCCCGCCCCAGGCCAGCACCCCCTGCCTGACCCAGTCCCCACAGCGACAACACCTCTCCTCTGTCCCCCCCAGCCCCCACCAGCTCCTTCCTGACCCTGCCAGCAGCAACCCGGTACTCCCCTTTCCCCCCCCTCCCTTCCCCCCCAGGCTAAGAACCCTCCTAGCAGCGAACCTCCCTCCATTGTACTTCCGTGGGTCAGCTAACTTCTGCTGACCCCGGAAACTCCCGCCAATAACCCGACCCCTCCCAAAGTGGAATCATCCCCCAATCTATCCCTCCTCCAGGCACCGCTCCAGCGCGGGGAAGAACCAGTTAAGGCCCCGCCTCCCCCCGTCATCATCTCCGCCCCCCAGCCCCGCAGCGCGGGAAACCAGAGGAAAGCCCGCGCTTTCGCACTGCCCCACCACACCCTTCTGACGCAGCTCCCAAATACCAGCCCCACTCCATACCCCCAACCCGACATAGAATACAACAAACCCCCCCGACCCACCCCGCAAGATACAAAACTCAAACAATGCCCCACCGCAAAAAAATAGCAGAACACCCCCGTAAATAACCATATCAAAATTGTAAAAGTACAAAAAAAAAAGGAGAACACAGCAACAGCAGAATCCAGCACTAAAATATTACAACCGACCCCGCAACCCCAAACCCCTAGTTCAAGTCCAGTTTCTCCGTCCACACAAAGGCCCACGCCTCCTCCGGGGAATCGAAATAATAATGCCGGTCCGAATAAGTTACCCACAGGCGCGCGGGCTGCAACATTCCAAACTTTATCTTTTGCCTGTAAAGCACCTCCTTCGTCCGATTAAATCCGGACCGCCGCTTAGCCACCTCCACACTCCAATCCTGGTAGATCCGTACTACCCCATTCTCCCAGTTGCTGCTCTTCACCTTCTTGGCCCAGCGCAGCACACACTCCCGATCACTGAACCGGTGGAACCTCACCAGCACCGCACGCGGGGGTTCATTCTCCTTAGGCCTCCTGGCCAGTACTCTGTGTGCTCCCTCCAGCTCCAAGGGCAGATGGAAAGACCCGGCCCCCACTAGCGAGTTCAATCCCCATATCTCTTGATATCAACAGTATCCAGAAATCTAGCAAGTTCTGTCTTGGCGACTGTCCTATATTGACGGTAACTCATTATGTTTCCCTCACAAGAGGGAACATTTTCTCTGTCTCCACTCTATCTAAACCGTCCATCATTTTAAAGATCTCTACGAGGTTATACTTCAAATATTCTGTCCAGAGAAAAGAGAGCCAGCCTGTCAATCCTTTCCTAATAATAATAATTACAAATAATATTAACACAAAGTGTTAATAATATCTATATGTCCACTCATTTCTGCTATTATCCTTGTTAACCTTCTCTGCACCTTCTCCAGTGCCTCGATATCCTTTTGGTATTACGCTGCCCAGAATTACAGGAAGCTCTCTAATTGCAGTCCAGCTAAGTTACAGATCCAGCGAAACCTCCCTACTCTTCAATTCTGTCCCTACAGAAATCAGCACAGTGATTGGCTTGTTACTTTTCTGACTTTGCTAACCTGTGTCAAACTATTGGTGTATTTAGATTCCAAGATCGTTTGCAGAAGGAACCAGAAGAGAAGAAAATGAAGATGAAATTGATCCAGTGGGATGTGATCTGATAGGTTGTGATCCTATGTGATAGAGTGTGGCCAGTGTAATCAAATGTGATTGGGTATAATCCAGTGTGATCTGGCATGATGCTGTGTGACCCAACATGATCTGGTGTGATGCAACATGACCCGATGGGATCTAGTATGATCTGGTATATATTGAATAAATGGTATCCATGGTGATCTGGTACAATACCATGTGGCCCAATGTGATCCAGTTAGATCCAGTGGGATCTAGTGAGGTACAGTGCAATGTGTGATCTGATTAGATCCAGTATGACCCTTGTGACCCAATGTGATTCAGTATGATCCAGTATTATCCAGTGCAATCTGGTATGATTCTGAGTGACCCGGTCTGCTACCATGTGACCCCAAGTGATCCAGTGATGCATTGTGTGACAGATGTGATCCTATATGATCCAGTGTGTCCCAAAGTGATCCATTGCAACTCCACTGAATCCATTGAACTCCTACCGTGTCGAAGGAGGCCATTCAGCCCATAAAGTCTGCAGCGACCCACTGAAAGAGCACCACACCTGGTCCCACTCTCCTGCCCTATCTCCGTAACCTCACCTAAGCTCTTGGGACACTGAGGGGAAATTTTGGCAATGCCAATCCACCTAACCAGCACATCTTGGACTGTGGGAGGAACCCGGAGGAAACCCACGCAGACACGAGGAGAGCGTGCAAACTTCACACAGGCAGTCATCCGAGTTCAGAATTGAACACAAATCTCTGGAGCTGTGAGGCAGCAGTGCTAACCACTGTGCCATGGTGCCGCTCCTAAGAACTGGTGTAGACTAGCCAGCTCCTTGAATCTGTTCCAGTAGAGATAGTGGGAGCCAATCAATTTTATCTGAAACACATTCACTCAGAAATAGCAATAAAATTATCTTCAAAGTCTGGGTAATTATCTTCAAAATTGATCCCTGTTCAGAAGGTAAGAATTCAGGTTCCAGCCCAGGGGGATGGGAACCAGATTAGGAAGTTAGAGGTCAGTAAAGAGGCAGCAACTAAAGTCAGTAAGGTACTAGATAATAAACTCAATGTGACTAAGGGTAAGAATAGACAGGGAAGAGATGATGAACGCAAAGATGGTCTGAGGTGCATTTGTTTTAATGCGAGAAGTGTAGCAGGTAAGGCAGATGAACTTAGGGCTTGGATCAGTACCTGGGAATATGATGTTATTGGTATTACTGAGACTTGGTTGAGGGAAGGGCAAGACTGGCAACTATATATCCCAGGGTATAGATGCTTCAGGAGGGATAGAGAGTGAGGTAAAAGGGGTGGAGGAGTTGCATTGCTAGTCAGAGATGATATCACAGCTGTGATTAAGGAGGGCACGATGGAGGATTCGAGCACTGAGGTAATATGGGTAGAGCTAAGAAATAGGAAAGGTGCAGTTACATTGCTGGGACTTTACTACAGACCTCCCAAAAGCGAGCGTGAAGTAGAGGTACAAATATGTAGACAGATTATAGAAAAATGTAGGAGTAATAGGGTGGTTGTGATGGGAGATTTTAACTTCCCCAACATTGAATGGGACTCATGTAGTGTTGGAGGCGTAGATGGAGCAGAATTTGTAAGGAGCTTCCAGGAGAGTTTTTTAGAGCTGTATGTAAATAGTCCAACTCGGGAAGGGGCCATACTGGACCTGGTATTGGGGAATGATCCCATCCAGGTGGTTGAAGTTTCAGTCGGTGATTACTTTGGGAATAGCGATCACAATTCCGTAAGTTTTAGAATACTCATGGACAAAGACCAGAGTGGTCCTAAAAGAAGAGTGCGAAATTGGGGAAAGGCAGAGTATAACAAAATTCGGCAGGAGCTAGGGAATGTGGATTGGGAACAGCTGGTTAAGGGTAAATCCACATTTGAAATGTGGGAGTCTTTTAAGGAAAGGTTGATTAGAGTGCAGGACAGACATGTCCCTGTGAAAATGAGGGATAGAAATGGCAAGATTAGGGAACCATGGATGACGGGTGGAATTGTGAGACTAGCTAAGATGAAAAAGGAAGCATACATAAATTCTAGGCGACTTAAAACTGATGAAGCTTTGGAGGAATATCGGGAAAGTAGGACAAATCTCAAACGCGCAATACAGAGGGCTAAAAGGGGTCATGAAATATCTTTGGCTAACAGGGTTAAGGAAAATCCCAAAGCCTTTTATTCATATATAAGGAGCAAGAGGGTAACTAGAGAAAGGATTGGCCCACTCAAAGACAAAAGAGGGAATTTATGCGTGGAGTCAGAGGAAATGGGTGAGATTCTTAATGAGTACTTTGCATCGGTATTCACCAAGGAGAGGGACATGACGGATGTTGAGGCTAGGGATGGATGTTCAAATGCTCTAGGTCAAGTCGGCATAAGGAAGGGGGAAGTTTTGGGTATTCTAAAAGGCATTAAGTTGGACAAGTTCCCAGGTCCGGATGGTATCTATCCCAGGTTACTGAGGGAAGCGAGGGACAAAATAGCTGGGGCCTTAACAGATATCTTTGCAGCATCCTTGAGCACGGGTGAGGTCCCGGAGAATTGGAGAATTGCTAATGTTGTCCCTTTGTTGAAGAATGGTAGCAGGGAAAATCCAGGGAATTATAGACCTGTGAGCTTGATGTCAGTGGTGGGCAAAATGTTGGAGAAGATACTGAGGGATAGGATCCATTCATATTTGGAAGAAAATAGACATCAGTGATAGGCAGCATAAGAACATAAGAACATAAGAACTAGGAGCAGGAGTCGGCCATCTGGCCCCTCGAGCCTGCTCCGCCATTCAATTAGATCATGGCTGATCTTTTGTGGACTCAGCTCCACTTTCCGGCCCAAACACCATAACCCTTAATCCCTTTATTCTTCAAAAAACTATCTATCTTTACCTTAAAAACATGTAATGAAGGAGCCTCAACTGCTTCACTGGGCAAGGAATTCCATAGATTCACAACCCTTTGGGTGAAGACGTTCCTCCTAAACTCAGTCCTAAATCTACTTCCCCTTATTTTGAGGCTATGTCCCCTAGTTCTGCTGTCACCCGCCAGTGGAAACAACCTGCCCGCATCTATCCTATCTATTCCCTTCATAATTTTAAATGTTTCTATAAGATCCCCTCTCATCCTTCTAAATTCCAACGAGTACAGTCCCAGTCTACTCAACCTCTCCTCATAATCCAACCCCTTCTGCTCTGGGATTAACCTAGTGAATCTCCTCTGCACACCCTCCAGCGCCAGTACGTCCTTTCTCAAGTAAGGAGACCAAAACTGAACACAATACTCCAGGTATGGCCGCACTAACACCTTATACAATTGCAACATAACCTCCCTAGTCTTAAACTCCATCCCTCAAGCAATGAAGGACAAAATTCCATTTGCCTTCTTAGTCACCTGTTGCACCTGTAAACCAACTTTCTGTGACTCATGCACTAGCACACCCAAGTCTCTCTGAACAGCAGCATGCTTTAATATTTTATCGTTTAAATAATAATCCCGTTTGCTGTTATTCCTACCAAAATGGATAACCTCACATTTGTCAACATTGTATTCCATCTGCCAGACCCTAGCCCATTCACTTAACCTATCCAAATCCCTCTGCAGACTTCCAGTATCCTCTGCACTTTTCGCTTTACCACTCATCTTAGTGTCATCTGCAAACTTGGACACATTGCCCTTGGTCCCCAACTCCAAATCATCTATGTAAATTGTGAACAATTGTGGGCCCAACACTGATCCCTGAGGGACACCACTAGCTACTGATTGCCAACCAGAGAAACACTCATTAATCCCCACTCGTTGCTTTCTATTAATTAACCAATCCTCTACCCATGCTACTACTTTACCCTTAATGCCATGCATCTTTATCTTATGCAGCAACCTTTTGTGTGGCACCTTGTCAAAGGCTTTCTGGAAATCCAGATATACCACATCCATTGGCTCCCCGTTATCTACTGCACTGGTACTGTCCTCAAAAAATTCCACTAAATTGACCTTTATGAACCCATGCTGTGTCTGCCGAATGGGAGAATTTCTAGCCAGATGCCTCGCTATTTCTTCCTTGATGACAAGATTCCAGCATAGAACATAGAACATAGAACACTACAGCGCAGTACGGGCCCTTCGGCCCTCGATGTTGCGCCGACCTGTGAAACCATCTGAAGCCTATCTGACCTACACTATTCCATTTTCATCCATATGTCTATCCAGTGACCACTTAAATGCCCTTAAAGTTGGCGAGTCTACTACTATTGCAGGCAGGGTGTTCCACACCCCTACTACTCTCTGAGTAAAGAAACTGCCTCTGACATCTGTCCTATATCTACCACCCCTCAATTTAAAGCTATGTCCCCTCGTGTTGGTCATCACCATCCGAGGAAAAAGACTCTCACTGTCCACCCTATCTAACCCTCTGACTATCTTATATGCCTCTATTAAGTCACCTCTCAGCCTTCTCCTCTCTAACGAAAACAACCTCAACTCCCTGAGCCTTTCCTCGTAAGACCTTCCCTCCATACCAGGCAACATCCTAGTAAATCTCCTCTGAACCCTTTCCAAAGCTTCCACATCCTTCCTATAATGTGGTGACCAGAACTGCACGCAGTATTCCAGGTGTGGCCGCACCAGAGTTATGTACAGCTGCAGCATGACCTTGTGGCTCCGAAACTCAATCCCCCTACTAATAAAGGCAAGCACACCATATGCCTTCTTAACAGCCCTATTAACCTGGGTGGCAACTTTCATGATTTATGTACCTGGATGCCGAGATCTCTCTGTTCATCTACACTACCAAGAATCTTGCCATTAGCCCAGTACTCTGCATTCCTGTTACTCCTTCCAAAGTGAATCACCTCACACTTTTCCGCATTAAACTCCATCTGCCACCTCTCAGCCCAGCTCTGCAGCTTATCTATGTCCGTCTGTATCCTATAACATCCTTCAGCACTATCCACAACTCCACCGACCTTCGTGTCATCTGCAAATTTACTAACCCATCCTTCTACACCCTCTTCCAGGTCATTTATAAAAATGACAAACAGCAATGGCCCCAAAACAGATCCTTGCGGTACACCACTAGTAGCTGAACTCCAGGATGAACATTTGCCATCAACCACCACCCTCTGTCTTCTTTCAGATAGCCAATTACTGATCCAAACCGCTAAATCACCTTCAATCCCATACTTCCTTATTTTCTGCAATAATGGGGAACATTATCAAACGCCTTACTGAAATCCATATACACCACATCAACAGCTTTACCCTGATCCACCTGTTTGGTCACCTTCTCAAAAAACTCAATAAGGTTTGTGAGGCATGACCTACCCTTCACAAAACCGTGTTGAGTATCGCTAATCAACTTGTTCTTTTCAAGATGATTATAAACCCTATCTCTTATAACCTTTTCCAACATTTTACCCACAACCGAAGTAAGGCTCACAGGTCTATAATTACCAGGGTTGTCTCTACTCCCCTTCTTGAACAAGGGGACAACATTTGCTATCCTCCAGTCTTCCGGCATCTTCCCTACTACCGAAGTTAAGCTCACTGGCCTATAATTTCCTGCTCACTGCCTACCTCCTTTTTCAAACAGTGGTGTCACGTTTGCTAATTTCCAATCCAACAGGACCACCCCAGAGTCTAGTGAATTTTGGTAAATCATCACTAGTGCATCTGCAATTTCCCTAGCCATCTCTTTTAGCACTCTGGGATGCATTCCATCAGGGCCAGGAGACTTGTCTACCTTTAGCCTCATTAGCTTGTCCATCACTACCTCCTTAGTGATAACAATCCTCTCAAGGTCCTCACCTGTCATAGCCTCATCTCTATCAGTGTGTGTGTGTGTGTGTATATGCGTATGCGTGTGTGTGTATGCGTGTGTGTATGTGTGTGTATATATGTGTGTGCATGTGCGTGTGTGTGTATGCATGTGTGTGTGTATGCATGTGTGTGTATGTATGTATGTGTGTATGCGTGTGTGTGTGTATGCATGTGTGTGTGTGTATGCATGTGTGTGTGTATATGTGTGTGTATGTGTGTGTGTGCGTATGCGTGTGTGTGTGTATGCATGTGTGTGTGTGTATGCATGTGTGTGTATATGTGTGTGTATGTGTGTGTGTGCGTATGCGTGTGTGTGTGTATGTGGGTGTGTATTTGTGTGTGTGTATTCGTGTGTGTGTGTATGCATCTGTGTGTGTATGTGTGTGTCTATGCATATGTGTGTGTATACATGTGTGTGTATGTGTGTATACGTGTGTGTGTGTATGCGTGTGTGTGTGTATGCATGTGTGTGTATGTGTGTGTACGTGTGCGTTGTGTCTATGCGTGTGTGTGTATGCGTGTGTTTGTGTGTGCGTGTGTGTGTGCGTGTATGCATGTGTGTGTGTGTGTATGCGTGTGTGTGTATGCATGTCTGTGTGTCTGCGTGTGTGTGTATGCGTGTGTGTGTGTATGCGTGTGTGCGTGTGTGTGTGTATGCGTGTGTGTGTGTGTCTATGTGTGTATGCGTGTGTGTGTGTATGCATGTGTGTGTGTGTCTATGTGTGTATGCGTGTGTGTGTGTATGCGTGTGTGTGTGTATGCGTGTGTGTGTATGCGTGTGTGTGTGTATGCGTGTGTGTATGCCTGTGTGTGTGTATGCGCGTGTGTGTGTGTGTATATGCATGTGTGTGTGTGTATGCGTGTGTGTATGCGTGTGTGTCTGTATGCGTGTGTGTGTGTGTGTATGCGTGTGTGTGTGCCTATGTGTGTATGCGTGTGTGTGTATGCGTGTGTGTGTGTCTATGTGTGTATGCGTGTGTGTGTGTATGCGTGTGTGTGTGTATGCGTGTGTGTGTGTAGGCGTGTGTGTGTGTGTGTGTGTGTGTATGCGTGTGTGTGTGTATGCGTGTGTGTGTGTGTCTATGTGTGTATGCGTGTGTGTGTGTGTATGCGTGTGTGTGTGTATGCGTGTGTGTGTGTCTATGTGTGTATGCGTGTGTGTGTGTATGCGTGTGTGTGTGTGTGTATGCGTGTGTGTGTGTATGCGTGTGTGTGTGTATGCGTGTGTGTGTGTATGCGTGTGTGTGTGTATGCGTGTGTGTGTGTGTGTGTATGCGTGTGTGTATGCCTGTGTGTGTGTATGCGCGTGTGTGTGTATATGCATGTGTGTGTGTGTATGCGTGTGTGTATGCGTGTGTGTCTGTATGCGCGTGTGTGTGTATGCGTGTGTGTGTATATGCATGTGTGTGTGTGTGTATGCGTGTGTGTGTGTATGCGTGTGTGTGTGTATGCGTGTGTGTGTGTGTATGCGTGTGTGTATGCCTGTGTGTGTGTATGCGCGTGTGTGTGTATATGCATGTGTGTGTGTGTATGCGTGTGTGTATGCGTGTGTGTCTGTATGCGCGTGTGTGTGTATGCGTGTGTGTGTGTATATGCATGTGTGTGTGTGTATGCGTGTGTGTGTGTGTGTATGCGTGTGTGTATGCCTGTGTGTGTGTATGCGCGTGTGTGTGTATATGCATGTGTGTGTGTGTATGCGTGTGTGTGTGTATGCGTGTGCGTGTTTTCCTAAATAGCTTCCTGCTCTACCTGGTTACTCTGTGTTTGTGAGAGGGAAGCACAGTTTAACATTGCATTCTGTACACTTGATGCTTTGGTCACTCACAAATGAGTAAGATAATGAATAAAGTTGTAACTGACAGGGTTCCCTGTGTCTGGGTAAGTAGATGGATGTAAAAATGTTGCTGAATGAAATACTGAAGACATCACGGCAGCTTCCTTAACGGGAAACCCAGGGCAAACCTCACTCACTCTCTCACACTCAGATCCGATCACACAAGACACATTTCTGAGCTGATGGCGGCATCACAGGATTACATTCAAAACTCAGCCAAAATCTGTGATAACTTTCCTTCTGAGAATTTCACATTAATCAGGACCACCGTCCCAACCCGGGAAGGTCATGACAATCTGCCAAAGGTCAGAGGTACTGGTCTGGCTTTCTAAAGCTTTCTCAGAAGTGTTACAGGTTCAGAGAAATGCTCTTACTCTCATTTTGTGCTGTTAGATTCTGAACTAATGAGTGAACCATGGCAGGTCAGCGTTGGAGCTGCTATTTTTTGCCATTTCTTCATCTGTTAATCAGTTTTGGGGCACATTCCACAGCAACATCCCGAGGTGCCCGGCACAATACAAGCACTTAATCAGCCTGGACTGTTTTATTCGAAGCTGCTGTGCTGTTTGACACTTGCAGCTGTTTCTCTATCTTTGGATCCATTATTATTATTAGGCTGACTGACGGAATCAGCAGGTTGAAAATGCCTTTGGTGTTTTTCAAGGTTACATATCCGGCCTGCTTTGTCATTTCCAACTCTCAGGATTTATTTAGACACATATTCCTGAACAAACAAAGATACACATCGAGGTTCAGGTGGAAAGTCAACGTTCAAAGTGTAAAACAAGCAATTGAAGTGAAATAGTCAGACGGCCGTATGGCATTGTCCAAATCTTCCTCTGCTTTCTTACAAACCATATAAACTACCTTCTGTGATCATGCGTTAAACCCCCCTGAAAAACATACTTAACTGGAGTTTGTCTTTTCACTCGATGGAAAATCTTCAATTTCAAAAGACTTTGGGCCGCAGTCTTTGTCCAGAATGGCGATGGGCCGAGAATCAAGGCTGACGCCGAGGGTCCAGCACAACGCTGACGGCGTGAATGGGTTCCAGGCACCCGGCAACATGGCAATAATACGGTAATAGCTGTTAGCTCCCCATTAATGGGACCAGGGTCCCCCCCCCTCAGGGTCCCCCCCCCCAGAGACCCCCCCCAGGGACCAGGGCCCCCCCCAGAGTCCCCTCCCCCAGGGACCACCCCCCAGGGACCAGGGTCCCCCCCCCCCAGGGACCGAGGTGTTCCCCCCCCTAGGGTGTCCCCCCGAGGGACACTGCAATGAAGTTACTGTGAAAATCCCCTAGTCGCCACACTCCGGCGCCTGTTCGGGTACGTTGAGGGAGAATTCAGAATGTCCAATTCACCTAACAGAACGTCTTTCGGGACTGTGGGAGGAAACCGGAGCACCCGGAGGAAACCCACGCAGCCACAGGGAGAACGTGCAGACTCCGCACAGACAGTGACCCAAACCGGGAATCCAACCTGGGACCCTGGAGCTGTGAGGCAGCAGTGCTAACCACTGTGCTACCATGCTGCCCAGATGTTAAATCGTCTGCCATTGAAACTATCAAATGTTATCCCACGGACTGACACACAAGAGGTCATAGAACTCAGAGGACACATTACGGTAAAAGTGGAAATAAATGGGCAAACAGCTGAGCTGCCTCTCCACATTGTCCTGGGAACCTTTCCTACTTTATCTGATAGAACATGGTTGGGAAAAATTCAATTCAGCTAGGGAGCAGCGAATCAACTGGTTGATGGAAAAAACTACCAGAAAAGTGTAAAAATGTTTTGAAGACTCACTGGGCTCAATGACAGGGGTCGAAGTACAATTCAAAACTAAGCCAAACAGTATGTTAAACTGTCTGACCCCCAACCCTACCATACACCATTGGGCCAAAAGTCAAAGAAGGACTAGAGAGACTAGTCCAAACAGAAGTTATTGAACCAGTTACTAAAAGTGGTTGGGCAACACCAATAGTTCCTGTATTCAAACATGAAGGCTCAGTGAGAATATGTGGAGATTTGAGAACAACTATAAACCCAGTATTGTGTGCAGATAACTATCCACTGTCACAGATTGGAGACTGGCTTGCTGAACAGAAATTCAGTCAAATAGATTTATCACAGACTTATTTACAAATGAATGTAGATGCAAAATTATAGCCGCTACTCACTATCATATCGCACAAATGTCTGTTCCATTTGGGATAACATATGCTTCTGCTCTTTTCAGAGATCCATGGATCAAACTCTGAGTGGGATAAATGGGGTGCGATGTTATCTAGGTGACAGCATCATCACTGGCTCAAATGGACAAGTGCATGTGAAGAACTTGGAGCTACACTGGAACGTCTACAATGCCTTGAGTTAAAACGGAAAAGTGTGACTTTTCAAGACATCCATAAACTACCTGGGTCACATCATCGATAAAGATGGCTTGTTATATATAAGTTACAGAAATCTGTGAAGCTCCACCTCCTCAAAGTATGGCACAACTGAGGTCATTTCTGGGATGAATAAAGTATTGCGGTAAATCTGTTCAGCAACGCAATTGAAGTCTTTACACAGTTTGTTTTGTGCCAAACAGGTGTTGGACTGGACAGAAGAATGTGAAAGTGTGAATAAAGAGGTAGAAGAAGCCTTAAAGAAGGTAGAGTTATTGATCACTACAATTCAAAGCTGAAGTTACAACTTGCTTGCGCTGCATTACCTTGTGGTGTTAGCGCAGTTGTCTCGAACATAATGTCTTCAGGAGAGGAACGACTGATAGAATTTGCTTCGCAAAATTTTACTGACGCAGAAATGAATTATGCTCAGCTAGAAAAGAGAATATTCACTGAAGGAGAGCGAGTGCTGGCAAGAGGCTACACTTCAAATGAGAAATGGGTACCTGCAGTTATCCTAGTAAAGTGGGTGGCACGGTAGCACAGTGGTTAACACTGTTACTTCACAGCGCCAGGGTCCCAGGTTTGATTCCCACTTAGATCGCTGTCTGTGCGGAGTCTGCACGTTCTCCCCGTGTCTGCGTGCGTTTCCTCCGGGTGCTCCGGTTTCCTCCCACAGTTCAAAGATGTGCAGGTTAGTGCGGGTATGAAAATAGGGTGGGGGAGTGGGTCTTGGTGCGGTGCTCTTTCAGAGAGTAGGTGCAGATGTGATGGGCTGAATGGCCTCCTTCTGCACTGTAGGAATTCCATGGTTCCACAAACAGGTCGATATCACACACCGTACAGACAGATGAAGAGAGAGTTTGGTGACATCATACTGACCAACTACTAGCTTCACAAAGTGAAATCCCGGGAAGTATTTCCATCAGAAAATTGAAGCAGTTATACTCTTAGAGACCAAACACAGGGGCAAATTCATATTGTTTCTGAGGAATCTTCAACATCAGTGGACACGGAAACTGAAGTAACGTCGCAGGAAGAGTTACCACCACCAGAAAAAGGCACTGCACAGGTCTCTCGTAGCCAGATTCCAGAATGTCGAGAACAACCCAAAACAAAGACACGTCCACCGGAGAGTATTGTTAATTATCTGTGTGAGAAATAATGTATCGAATGTTGATTGGATCTGTTATTTAAACATTAGAAAAGTTGTCATCTGTACTAAAGGGAGTTATGTATTTAGGTGACAAATCCCAGCTGGTGGAACGTCACGTCATCTATCACAGCGTTAGCAGAGTGTTTGTTTGGGCTTTGGGTTCTCCATCTTAGATGTGGCTGAAGCAACATCGCCAGAATAAACCTTGCATCGTGTCTTTAAGAGTGTGTGGCACCTCCATACTTTTTCTCTTTGAGCCAATTTAAAAATGTAACAACAGCCAATCGAGAGGAATGATTGAAATGGAGAGGAAGCTGCTATTAAATCTCTGAGACTGAATAAAGAGAGAGAAGCAAGCTGGGTTCTGGCTATTAGATTCTAGGTGGGGGGGGGGGGGGGGGGGGGGGGGGGTGACAGGAGCCCAGGGGTCAAACCTGACAAGCCAGGGACACAAATCAAATTTCACTAGTTAAATATTTAATATCGTGGTTGAAATAGTTTCCATCAATTGACTTTTGTTTGAAGTTTTGATTTTAGTTTCATACTTGGAAGAAGCCAGAGTGAAGTTGGAAACTTTCCAAAGAACAAATGTTCCTAAAGCGAACTCTGAGTAAATGAGAGAACTAAACACAGAAGGAAGAACATTCGGATCAATATCCTTATTTCCCCATTTCATTGTTTTTCCTTCTATACAAATTCAATCATAACCTTTGGAAAGAGAATTGGATCATTTTCAGGATTCTCGAGGCGGAATCGAGATTGGGAATAATTGGATAGTTGCTTCAGAGCGACAGATTCTGTCAGTGCTGCCCAGGGCTGGGGGGCAACTTGGCCATGTTTTGGATTGGAGTTGTTATTTAGCTCCACCTGGTGTTGGATGTGTTAAACTGCGAGCCGCATAGAGGCTGCAATCGGCCAATCGGCCTCTGCCAAAATGCAAGTTGACCGTTTCCACATCTGATTAATACTCACAAGAGGAGCACGACCTTCTCAACCAGTCCTGGGGTCCAGGTAATGAGGGATGAAGGATTCAGCAGGTGGGGAAAGGCTGAATCAGTGGCCCCAGTTATTGTTCCTCTGCATGTGCACCCCATCATTGATCAGGAGGAGGATGCCATGATAATAGGGTGATTATGGTAGTGGACTCCAGTATTAGATGCAATATGGTACTTTCTGCACTTTCTGTGCTATCTGACCTCGACCCCCAGGTTAGGTGACCCCTCTACCACAATCACCCTGTTACACAGAGCCTGTTATCAGTGGCAGCAGGAACAGAGGGCATGTGTAGGTGAGGCGATGCTAAATACTCTTCAATATTGGAGGTGAATTCATTCGTCAGGAGGGTCAAACTGGATGGAGAGGCTGAGAACAAAGATTCCTATTCAGGGTCCGAGTGCTACTTCCACTCACACTCCCTCACACTCACTCACTCTCCCTCACACTGACTCACTCTCCCTCACACTCACTCACTGTCCCTCACACTCACTCACTCTCCCTCACACTCACTCACTCTCCCTCACACTCACTCACTCTCCCTCACACTCACTCACTCTCCCTCACACTCACTCACTCTCCCTCACACTCACTCACTCTCCCTCACACTCACTCACTCTCCCTCACACTCACTCACTCTCCCTCACACTCACTCACTCTCCCTCACACTCACTCCTCCCTCACACATTCACTCTCCCTCACACTCACACTCCCTCACACTCACTCAGACACTCCCTCACACTCACTCACTCTCCCTCACACTCACCTCCCT
>NC_052152.1:210550636-210598048 GCF_902713615.1 Scyliorhinus canicula | reverse complement strand
CACACTGCACCCCCCCCCCCACCCCACACACTGCACTCCCCCCACACACACTGCACTCCCCACACACACTGCACTCCCCCCCCCCACCCCACACACTGCATTCCCCCCCCCACCCCACACACTGCACTCCCCCCCCACCCCACACACTGCACTCCCCCCCCACCCCACACACTGCACTCCCCCCCCCACCCCACACACTGCACCCCCCCCACCCCACACACTGCACTCCCCCCCCACCCCACACACTGCACTCCCCCCCCACCCCACACACTGCACCCCCCCCACCCCACACACTGCACTCCCCCCCCCACCCCACACACTGCACTCCCCCCCCCACCCCACACACTGCACTCCCCCCCCACCCCACACACTGCACTCCCCCCCCACCCCACACACTGCACTCCCCCCCCACCCCACACACTGCACTTGCCGCACTCCTCATCCCAGCCAACACGACGGCAGTGAGGACGGCAGCTCCATGGTTCACCGTTGCCGAGCTAGAGACCCTTCTGGACGCAGTGGAGGAGAGGCGTGCTACACTGTACCCCGGCCTGGGGACAATACCGCCAGCTGCTGCTGTTTACCATGCCTAGGCCCAGGTGCCAGAGGCGGTCAATGCTGTGGGCAACACTGTCCAAACCAGCCAGCAATGCTGGAAGAAACTGCACAACGTCCTCATGGTGGCCAGTGTGAATGTGCAGCACTGTGCCCTGCTACAAACCCCCATCTCAAACATCAGCGGCCCCACCTCCCCATCCAGATGGTGGCTGAACCCCCACCCTGACCACTTGCCGGCACCCATACCGTCGTAATGACCAGGTACCCTGGCCACTGAAGCCACCGGCTCCCAACCCCCTGGGCTGCATGTGTTGGACAGTCTGACACTGTCATTTTCTGTTTCCATGCCCCCAGGAGAAGGCCACCTTGTCAAACAGCTTCTAGAAGTCTAGATATACCACATCCGCAGGTTCCCTATTATCCACCTTGCTGGTTACATCCTCAAAAAACTCCAGCAAGTTTGTCGAGCATGACGTACCCTTCATGAAACCTTACTGACAATGGTGCATTGAACTTTGTCTTTCCAAATGTTCAGCCATCTCCTCCTTAATGATTGATTCCAGCAGCTTCCCCACCTCAGAGGTCAAGCTGATTGGTCTGTAGTTTCCTACCTTTTGCCTCTCTCCCTTTTTGAATAGGGGTGTCACATTAGCATGTTGCAATCCACCGAGATCCTTCCAGAATCCAGGGAATTCTGAAATTTCATAATCAATGCATCCACTATCTCTGCTCCCTTAATATCCTAGGGTGCAGGCCAGCAGGTCCCAGAGTTTTATCTGCCTTTAATCCCATCAGTTTATTCAATACCTAGTGATGGTTATTGCACCAAGTTCCCCTGCATTAACTGTAGTTTTTGGAAATTATTTATGATCTTCTACCGTGAAGACAGAGGCAAAATATTGTTTCAGTGCCTCTGCCATCTCTATGTTTCCCATTATTACCTCACCAATAACGTCTTCTACAGGGTCAACATTTAATTTAGCTATTCTCTTCCTCTTTATATACTTATATAATGTTTCCTTTCCCCTCTGTAGTGGTTAGACTGCCCCTGCCTGTTCATCCTATTAACCTCTACCTTCTCCTCACATGCTGACCTGCTGCTCTGGTTCCCATTAACCAGTTTACTTCTTGTAGTTGTGCATCTGCCGTGCATGTTCCCACTGAGCCTGTCCAAATCCTGCTGAAGCATCCCTGCATCCTCCTCACAGCTCACCCTCCCACCCAACTTTATATCACCGGCAAATTTGGAGATAATACATTTAGTTCCCTCGTCCAAATCGTTCATATATAGTGTGAACAGTTGGGGTCCGAGCACAGATCCCTGTGGTACCCCACTAGTAACTGCTTGCCTATCGGAAAAACATTTATTTAATAAAACATTTCCAACTTTGTGCTTCCTATCTGCTAACCAGCTTTCTATCCATCTCAAGACACTACACAATCTCATGCACTTTAGCTTTACATCGTAACCTGCTATGTGAGAGCTTGTTGAAAGCCTTCTGATAGTCTAAATAAACCACATCCATTTGTCCTCCCCGGTCAACTCTACTAGTTACATCGTCCAAGAATTCCAATAGATTTGTCAAGAATGATTTCACTTTTGTAAATCCATGCTGACTTTCATAGAATCACAGAATCCCTACAGTGCAGAAGGAGGCCATTCAGCCCATCAAATCTGCACCGACCCTCTGAAAGTGAACCCTACCTCGGCCAAATCCCCTGCAACCTAACTTAACCTTTTGGATATGGAACTAACCTGCTATGGTCGGTCGGGACTCTCGTGTGGCGGCTGCAGACTCAGTCCACGGCCGCCCTGGTGAGGGGTGGGAGGATTGGGCACTGGCCGGTCGGGGGGGGGGGGGGCTACATTCCGCAGCAGCCTCCGCAGTCTGAGTCCGCCTTGGCGCTCAGCCACCGCCGTGCGCGGACTCCAGCCCGGAAGTTTGGGGCCCCGTGTCCCCAGCTAAAGCTGCGAGAGTCACTCCGGGTCTCTGCTAGCCCCCTGCAGGAGCCTCGGGAGTGAAACGCCAGCGTTTTGCCCCATTTTGGGAGAATGCAGCCCCGTGTCTGAGTGTAAATCAGCAGCAGCTCCAGCAGCTCCTCCCTGTTCAGCAGCCTGGCTGTGATCACTGACGGGATAGGGTGGTCCCATCACAGTTCAGCTCCCTGTGTAAACAGCGGCAATGGGGGTGAGTAATGAAGGTCGCCAGTAAAGGAGGTAGGGAAAGGTCTTTGTGAATCTTTGAGATCCCAGTAATCCTTGTGAACAGGGGGAGTTGGCGGGATCAGTCCAATTCTCTGTGAGCCACACTGTCAGCATCACAGTGAAAACTGAGATAGAGATAAAACAATGAACAACTGCTCCCTATTTTTAGATTGAAAGGACAAATGTTAACCTGAGGCTCCACAATTGTAAGTTACAGGGTGACAGTTTTCAATATTACCGCAAGGCCATTGTCCTTGTGACATGTAGATTGTTAAAGACCTTTATCACATCGGGAAAAAAAACTCAATTCTGGAAATTTGAACAAAAATAAATACTAGAAATATTCATCAGGGTGTTATTGGGAAAGTAATGGCATTGTGGGATTGGGAAGGTAATGGCATTGTGGGATTGGGAAGGTAATGGCATCGTGGGATTGGGAAGGTAATGGCATCGTGGGATTGGGAAGGCAATGGCATTGTGGGATTGGGAAGGCAATGGCATTGTGGGATTGGGAAGGCAATGGCATTGTGGGATTGGGAAGGCAATGGCATTGTGGGATTGGGAAGGCAATGGCATTGTGGGATTGGGAAGGCAATGGCATTGTGGGATTGGGAAGGTAATGGCATCGTGGGATTGGGAAGGTAATGGCATCGTGGGATTGGGAAGGTAATGGCATCGTGGGATTGGGAAGGCAATGGCATTGTGGGATTGGGAAGGTAATGGCATCGTGGGATTGGGAAGGTAATGGCATCGTGGGATTGTCACTGGACAACTAATGAGAGACCCAGGGTCCTGCTCTGCACACCCGGATTCAAATCCCACTGCAGATGGTGACATTTGAATTCAGTAAAACTCTGGAATTAAATGTCGAAAGATGACCATGAAACCTTAGCCGATTGTCATAAAACCCATCTGGTTCAGTAATGTCCTTTAGGGAAGGAAATCTGCCGTCCTTACCCGGTCTGGCCTACATGGGACTCCAGACTCTGAAATCTCTGAGCGAGCCCCCCCCCTCCTCCACCCTGAGGGGTTATTAGAACATAGAACATACAGTGCAGAAGGAGGCCATTCGGCCCATCAAGTTTGCACCGACCCACTTAAGCCCTCACTTCCACCCTATCCCCGTAACCCAATAACCTCTCCTAACCTTTTTTCGGACACAAAGGGCAATTTAGCATGGCCAATCCACCTAACCTGCACGCCTTTGAAAATGAAATGAAATGAAAATCGCTTATTGTCACGGGTAGGCTTTAATGATGTTACTGTGAAAAGCCCCTAGTCGCCACATTCCGGCGCCTGTCCGGGGAGGCTGGTACGGGAATGAGGAGTGAGGAGGAGAAGTAATTCCGCTGGTGTCTGAAATAGAGGTGGTGGGCGGTGGGGGGGGGGGAGTCGATAACAGGCTGGAAGGCAGGAGTGACAACATTATAACCATGGCTGATCATCAAGTTCAATACCCTGATCCCGCTTCTCCCCTCCCCCCCCCCCCCCCATATCCCTTTAGCCCCAAGAGCTGTATCTAATTCCTTGCTGAAATTACACAATGTTTTGGCCTCAACTACTTCCTGTGCTAGTGAATTCCACAGATTCCCCGCTCTCTGGGTGAAGAAATTTCTCCCCACCTCAGTTCTGGACTCCCCCACCATCGGGGACATTCTTTCTGAATCTACCGTCTAATCTTTGTTCAAATTTTCTAGGTTTCTATTGATTTAGTGTCTCCGCCATTTCTGTGTTCCCCACTATTAACTCCCTGGTCTCATCCTCCAAGGGACAAACCTTCGCTGTAGCTACTCTTTAGCAGCACGGTGGCACAGTGGTTAGCACTGCTGCCTCATAGCATCAAGGACCCAGGTTTGATTCTGACCTGAGGCATCTGTGCGGAGTCTGCACGTTCTCCCTGTGTCTGCGTGGGTTTCCTCCGGGTGCTGCGGTTTCCTCCCAAAGTCCAAAGGTTCGATGGATCTGAGTCCGCAGCCGCCATGCGGTGTGAGCACATGTAACCCACGCTGTCGGGAACTCGGCTGGTCAGGGACGGAGTATCACGCGGTGGGCCTCAGGAAATGGCCTGAGGCTGTGGATATTTGCCACAGTACTCCTGGAGTACTCCTGGAGTACGCCGCTTTTCAGGGGCGGAGAATCAGGAAACCAGCACCGCTCCCGATTTCAGCATCAAAACGGATTCTCTGCCTGGTCGCCGAACACAATTTTGGCGTTGGGGAGGCAGAGAATCCAGCCCATAATATTCAAATTTAATGGTATTATGATCACAATTTCCCAGTGGTGAGGAACATAGGAAATAGGAGCTGGGATAGGCCATTCGGCCCATTGAACCTTCTCCACTATTGACGGATCATCTTACTCAAAACCATTTTTCCCACAATCCCCATATCTCTTCTTTTTTTAAAATAATTTTTATTGAAAAATTTTGAATTTATACAACAATAACGCACCATAGTAAAATACCAAAAATAACAATAATATTAACAATCATAAACATTCACCCCACCCCCATGCACAACAAAGCATTTTAACAACGCAAATTAACACAATATAAAGTTACAGAATAGAAACTACAATAAGGAACCCCCCCCCCCCGGGTTGCTGCTGCTATTGACCAAGTTACCTATCTCTGAGCCAGGAAGTCCAGAAAAGGCTGCCACCGTTTATAGAACCCTTGTACTGATCCTCTCAAGGCAAATTTGACCCTTTCCAGCTTTATAAATCCCGCCATGTCACTGATCCAGGTCTCCACACTTGGGGGTCTCGCATCTTTCCACTGCAGAAAGATCCTCCGCCGGGCTACTAGGGACGCAAAGGCCAAAACACCGGCCTCTTTCGCCTCCTGCACTCCCGGCTCCACCACAACTCCGAAACTCGCGAGTCCCCACCCTGGTTTGACCCTGGATCCGACCACCCTCGACACCGTCCCCGCCACCCCCTTCCAGAATTCTTCCAGTGCTGGGCATGCCCAGAACATATGGGCGTGGTTCGCTGGACTCCCCGAACATCTGGTGCACCTGTCCTCACCCCCGAAGAACCTACTCATCCTAGTCCCGGACATGTGGGCCCGGTGCAGCACCTTAAATTGGGTGAGACTAAGCCTCGCACATGAGGAGGAAGAGTTGACTCTCTCCAAGGCATCCGCCCAAGTCCCGTCCTCTATCTGCTCCCCGAGTTCCTCCTCCCATTTAGCCTTCAGCTCCTCCACTGACGACTCCTCCACCTCCTGCATTACCTTATAGATGTCAGACGCCTTCCCCTCTCCAACCCACACCCCCGAAAGCACTCTGTCCATCGTCCCCCGCGAGGGCAGCAAAGGGAATTCCTCTACCTGTCGCCTAGCAAACGCCTTTACCTGCAAGTATCTGAACAGGGGGCAACCCTGCCTGGTCCCTCGGTAAAGCCGGAAGTACTCCGACCTCCTCCTATTCGTGGCCACGCACGCCATCGGGGCCTCATATAGCAGCCTCACCCATCTAATAAACCCTTCACCAAATCCAAACCTCCCCAACACCTCCCATAAGTACCCCCACTCCACTCTATCGAAGGCCTTCTCTGCATCCAGTGCCACCACTATCTCTGCCTCCCCCTCAATCGCCGGCATCATGATGACATTCAACAATCTCCGCACATTCGTGTTCAGCTGCCTTCCCTTCACAAAACCTGTCTGGTCCTCGTGTACAACCCCTGGCACACAGTCCTCTATCCTGGTGGCCAGGATTTTTGCCAGCACCTTGGCATCCACATTGAGGAGAGATATGGGCCTGTACGAACCACACTGCTGGGGGTCCTTGTCCCTCTTTAAGATTAACGAGATCAGCGCCCGCGACACCCTTCCCACGCTTCGTTGAGTGTCCGCACCAGCAAGGGGCCCACTAGGTCCACAAACTTTTTATAAAATTCCACCGGGAACCCATCCGGCCCCGGTGCCTTCCCTGACTGCATCTGCCCGATCCCCTTAACTAGCTCCTCCAGCTCAATCGGCGCCCACAACCCCTCCACCTTCTCCTCCTGCACCTTCGGGAAAGAAAGCCCGTCAAGGAACCTCTCCATTCCCCTCCTCTCCCCCGTTGGCTCCGACCGGTACAGTTCCCCGTAAAAGTCCTTGAAGACCTCATTCACCTCTACCCCCTTCCGCACCACATTCCCACTCTTGTCTCTCACTCCAGCAATTTCCCTAGCCGCATCCCGCTTGCGGAGCTGATGAGCCAGCATCCTACTCGCCTTTTCACCATGTTCGTACACTGCCCCTTGTGCCTTCCTCCACTGTGCCTCCGCCTTTCTAGTGGTCAGCAAATCAAATTTAGCCTGCAGGCTGCACCTCTCCCCCAAAAGTCCCTCCTCTGGTGCCTCTGCGTACCTCCTGTCCACCTCCAGCATCTTTCCCACCAGTCTATCCCTCTCACTCCTCTCGCTCCTCTCCCTGTGTGCCCGGATGGATATCAGCTCCCCACGAATTACTGCCTTCAGGGCTTCCCAGACCATCCCCACCTGAACCTCCCCCGTATCATTCACCTCAAGGTACCCCTCAATACTTGCCCGGACCCTCCTACACACCTCCTCCGCCAACAACCCCACATCCAACCGCCACAACGGGCGCTGGTCCCGAACCTCCCCCATCTCCAACTCTATCCAATGCAGAACGTGGTCGGGGATTGCAATGGCCGAATATTCGGCCTCCTCCACTCTCGGAATCAGTCCCCTACTCACCACGAAGAAGTCTATCCGAGAATAAACCCTATGTACGTGGGAGAAGAAAGAGTACTCCCGTGCCCTCGGCCTCACAAACCTCCATGGATCCACCCCACCCATCTGGTTCATAAACCCTCTCAGTACCTTGGCCGCCGCCGGCCTCCTACCCGTCCTAGAGCTGGACCGATCCAGTGAAGGATCCAACACCGTATTAAAGTCCCCCCCTATGATCAGACCTCCCGCCTCCAGATCCGGGATCCGTCCCAACATACGCCTCATAAAGTCCGCATCGTCCCAATTTGGGGCATACACACTAGCCAGTACCACCTTCTCTCCTTGTAGCCTGCCCCTAACCATCACATACCTACCCCCCTTATCCGCCACCACCTCCGATGCCTCAAACAACACATTTTTCCCCACCAGAATCACCACTCCCCGGTTCCTCACATCCAACCCCGAGTGGAAAACCTGCCCCACCCATCCCTTCCTCAGGCGGACCTGGTCCGCCACCTTCAGGTGGGTCTCCTGAAGCATTGCCACATCTGCCTTTAGCCCCTTAGTACCCTCGACCGCTTCACCGGCCCATTCAACCCTCTCACATTCCAGGTGACCAACCGGATCAGAGGGCGTCTCGCCCCCCCTCCCCCATCGACTAGCCATAGCCCATCGATTGCCCGCCCCAGGCCAGCACCCCCCGCCCGACCCCGTCCCCACGGCGACAACACCTCACCTCTGTCCCCCCGGCCCACACCAGCTCCTCCCTGACCCTACCAGCAGCAACCCGGTATTCCCCTTTCCCCCCCTCCCTCCCCCCCCAGGCTAGGAACCCTCCCAGCAGCGAACCGTCCTCCATTGTACTTCCGTGGGTCAGCTAACTTCTGCTGACCCCGGAAACTCCCGCCAATAACCCGACCCCTCCCAAAGTGGAATCATCCCCCATCCTATCCCTCCTCCAGGCACCGCTCCAGCGCGGGGAAGAACCAGTTAAGGCCCCGCCTCCCCCCGTCACAGTCTCCACCCCCCAGCCCCGCAGCGCGGGAAACCAGAGGAAAGCCCGCACTTTCGCACTGCCCCACCACACCCTTCTGACGCAGCTCCAAAATATCAGCCCCACTCAATACCCCCAACCCGACATAGAATACAACAAACCCCCCCGACCCTCCCCGCAAGATACACAACTCAAACAATGCCCCACAGCAGAAAAAAACATAGCAGAACAACCCCTCCGTAAATAACCATATCAAAATTGTAAAAGTACAAAAAAAAAGGAGAACACAGCAACAGCAGAATCCAGCACTAAAATATTACAGCCGACCCCACAACCCCCAACCCCTAGTTCAAGTCCAGTTTCTCCGTCCGCACGAAGGCCCACGCCTCCTCCGGGGAATCAAAATAATAATGCCGGTCCGAATAAGTTACCCACAGGCGGGCAGGCTGCAACATTCCGAACTTTATCTTTTGCCTGTAAAGCACCTCCTTCGTCCGATTAAATCCGGACCGCCGCTTAGCCACCTCCGCACTCCAGTCCTGGTAGATCCGTACTACCCCATTCTCCCACTTGCTGCTCCTCTCTTTCTTGGCCCAGCGCAGCACACACTCCCGATCACTGAACCGGTGGAACCTCACCAGCACCGCACGCGGGGTTTCATTCTCCTTAGGCCTCCTGGCCAGTACTCTGTGGGCTCCCTCCAGCTCCAAGGGCAGATGGAAAGACCCGGCCCCCACTAGCGAGTTCAATCCCCATATCTCTTGATATCAACAGTATCCAGAAATCTAGCAAGTTCTGTCTTGGCGACTATCCTATATTGACGGTAACTCATTATGTTTCCCTCACAAGAGGGAACATTTTCTCTGTCTCCACTCTATCTAAACCGTCCATCATTTTAAAGATCTCTACGAGGTTATACTTCAAATATTCTGTCCAGAGAAAAGAGAGCCAGCCTGTCAATCCTTTCCTAATAATAATAATTACAAATAATATTAACACAAAGTGTTAATAATATCTATATGTCCACTCATTTCTGCTATTATCCTTGTTAACCTTCTCTGCACCTTCTCCAGTGCCTCGATATCCTTTTGGTATTACGCTGACTAGAATTGCAGGAAGCTCTCTAATTGCAGTCCAGCTAAGTTACAGATCCAGCGAAACCTCCCTACTCTTCAATTCTGTCCCGACAGAAATCAGCACAGTGATTGGCTTGTTACTTTTCTGACTTTGCTAACCTGTGTCAAAATATTGGTGTATTTAGATTCCAAGATCGTTTGCAGAAGGAACCAGAAGAGAAGAAAATGAAGATGAAATTGATCCAGTGGGATGTGATCTGATAGGTTGTGATCCTATGTGATAGAGTGTGGCCAGTGTAATCAAATGTGATTGGGTATGATCCAGTGTGATCTGGCATGATGCTGTGTGACCCAACATGATCTGGTGTGATGCAACATGACCCGATGGGATCTAGTATGATCTGGTATATATTGAATAAATGGTATCCATGGTGATCTGGTACCATACCATGTGGCCCAATGTGATCCAGTTAGATCCAGTGGGATCTAGTGAGGTACAGTGCAATGTGTGATCTGATTAGATCCAGTATGACCCTTGTGACCCAATGTGATTCAGTATGATCCAGTATTATCCAGTGCAATCTGGTATGATTCTGAGTGACCAGGTCTGCTACCATGTGACCCCAAGTGATCCAGTGATGCATTGTGTGACAGATGTGATCCTATATGATCCAGTGTGTCCCAAAGTGATCCATTGCAACTCCACTGAATCCATTGAACTCCTACCGTGTTGAAGGAGGCCATTCAGCCCATCAAGTCTGCAGCGACCCACTGAAAGAGCACCACACCTGGTCCCACTCTCCTGCCCTATCTCCGTAACCTCACCTAAGCTCTTGGGACACTGCGGGGCAATTTTGGCGATGCCAATCCACCTAACCAGCACATCTTGGACTGTGGGAGGAACTCGGAGGAAATCCACGCAGACACGAGGAGAGCGTGCAAACTTCACACAGGTAGTCATCCGAGTTCAGAATTGAACACAAATCTCTGGAGCTGTGAGGCAGCAGTGCTAACCACTGTGCCATGGTGCCGCTCCTAAGAACTGGTGTAGACTAGCCAGCTCCTTGAATCTGTTCCAGTAGAGATAGTGGGAGCCAATCAATTTTATCTGAAACACATTCACCTAGAAATAGCAATAAAATTATCTTCAAAGTCTGGGTAATTATCTTCAAAATTGATCCCTGTTCAGAAGGTAAGAATTCAGGTTCCAGCCCAGGGGGATGGGAACCAGATTAGGAAGTTAGAGGTCAGTAAAGAGGCAGCGACTAAAGTCAGTAAGGTACTAGATAATAAACTCAATGTGACTAAGGGTAAGAATAGACAGGGAAGAGATGATGAACGCAAAGATGGTCTGAGATGCATTTGTTTTAATGCGAGAAGTGTAGCAGGTAAGGCAGATGAACTTAGGGCTTGGATCAGTACCTGGGAATATGATGATATTGGTATTACTGAGACTTGGTTGAGGGAAGGGCAGGACTGGCAACTGAATATCCCAGGGTATAGATGCTTCAGGAGGGATAGAGAGGGAGGTAAAAGGGGTGGAGGAGTTGCATTGCTAGTCAGAGATGATATCACAGCTGTGATTAAGGAGGGCACGATGGAGGATTCGAGCACTGAGGCAATATGGGTAGAGCTAAGAAATAGGAAGGGTGCAGTAACATTGTTGGGACTTTACTATAGGCTTCCCAAAAGCGAGCGTGAAGTAGAGGTACAAATATGTAGACAGATTATAGAAAAATGTAGGAGCAATAGAGTGGTTGTGATGGGAGATTTTAACTTCCCCAACATTGAATGGGACTCATGTAGTGTTGGAGGCGTAGATGGAGCAGAGTTTGTAAGGAGCATCCAGGAGAGTTTTTAGAGCAGTATGTAAATAGTCCAACTCGGGAAGGGGCCATACTGGACCTGGTATTGGGGAATGATCCCGGCCAGGTGGTTGAAGTTTCAGTCGGTGATTACTTTGGGAATAGCGATCACAATTCCGTAAGTTTTAGAATACTCATGGACAAAGACCAGAGTGGTCCTAAAAGAAGAGTGCAAAATTGGGGAAAGGCAGAGTATAACAAAATTCGGCAGGAGCTAAGGAATGTGGATTGGGAACAGCTGGTTAAGGGTAAATCCACATTTGAAATGTGGGAGTCTTTTAAGGAAAGGTTGATTAGAGTGCAGGGCAGACATGTCCCTGTGAAAATGAGGGATAGAAATGGCAAGATTAGGGAACCATGGATGACGGGTGGAATTGTGAGACTAGCTAAGATGAAAAAGGAAGCATGCATAAAATCGAGGCGACTTAAAACTGATGAAGCTTTGGAGGAATATCGGGAAAGTAGGACAAATCTCAAACGCGCAATAAAGAGGGCTAAAAGGGGTCATGAAATATCTTTGGCTAACAGGGTTAAGGAAAATCCCAAAGCCTTTTATTCATATATAAGGAGCAAGAGGGTAACTAGAGAAAGGATTGGCCCACTCAAAGACAAAAGAGGGAATTTATGCGTGGACTCAGAGGAAATAGGTGAGATTCTTAATGAGTACTTTGGATCGGTATTCACCAAGGAGGGACATGACGGATGTTGAGGCTAGGGATGGATGTTCAAATGCTCTAGGTCAAGTCGGCATAAGGAAGGGGGAAGTTTTGGGTATTCTAAAAGGCATTAAGTTGGACAAGTTCCCAGGTCCGGATGGTATCTATCCCAGGTTATTGAGGGAAGCGAGGGACAAAATAGCTGGGGCCTTAACAGATATCTTTGCAGCATCCTTGAGCACGGGTGAGGTCCCGGAGAATTGGAGAATTGCTAATGTTGTCCCTTTGTTGAAGAATGGTAGCAGGGATAACCCAGGGAATTATAGACCTGTGAGCTTGATGTCAGTGGTGGGCAAAATGTTGGAGAAGATACTGAGGGATAGGATCTATTCACATTTGGAAGAAAATAGACATCAGTGATAGGCAGCATAAGAACATAAGAACATAAGAACTAGGAGCAGGAGTAGGCCATCAGGCCCCTCGAGCCTGCTCCGCCATTCAATTAGATCATGGCTGATCTTTTGTGGACTCAGTTCCACTTTCCGGCCCGAACACCATAACCCTTAATCCCTTTATTCTTCAAAAAACTATCTATCTTTACCTTAAAAACATGTAATGAAGGAGCCTCAACTGCTTCACTGGGCAAGGAATTCCATAGATTCACAATCCTTTGGGTGAAGACGTTCCTCCCAAACTCAGTCCTAAATCTACTTCCCCTTATTTTGAGGCTATGTCCCCTAGTTCTGCTTTCACCTGCCAGTGGAAACAACCTGCTCGCATCTATCCTATCTATTCCCTTCATAATTTTAAATGTTTCTATAAGATCCCCTCTCATCCTTCTAAATTCCAACGAGTACAGTCCCAGTCTACTCAACCTCTCCTCGTAATCCAACCCCTTCTGCTCTGGGATTAACCTAGTGAATCTCCTCTGCACACCCTCCAGCGCCAGTACGTCCTTTCTCAAGTAAGGAGACCAAAACTGAACACAATACTCCAGGTATGGCCGCACTAACACCGTATACAATTGCAACATAACCTCCCTAGTCTTAAACTCCATCCCTCAAGCAATGAAGGACAAAATTCCATTTGCCTTCTTAATCACCTGTTGCACCTGTAAACCAACTTTCTGTGACTCATGCACTAGCACACCCAAGTCTCTCTGAACAGCGGCGTGCTTTAATATTTTATCGTTTAAATAATAATCCCGTTTGCTGTTATTCCTACCAAAATGGATAACCTCACATTTGTCAACATTGTATTCCATCTGCCAGACCCTAGCCCATTCACTTAACCTATCCAAATCCCTCTGCAGACTTCCAGTATCCTCTGCACTTTTCGCTTTACCACTCATCTTAGTGTCATCTGCAAACTTGGACACATTGCCCTTGGTCCCCAACTCCAAATCATCTATGTAAATTGTGAACAATTGTGGGCCCAACACTGATCCCTGAGGGACACCACTAGCTACTGATTGCCAACCAGAGAAACACTCATTAATCCCCACTCGTTGCTTTCTATTAATTAACCAATCCTCTATCCATGCTACTACTTTACCCTTAATGCCATGCATCTTTATCTTATGCAGCAACCTTTTGTGTGGCACCTTGTCAAAGGCTTTCTGGAAATCCAGATATACCACATCCATTGGCCCCCCGTTATCTACTGCACTGGTAATGTCCTCAAAAAATTCCACTAAATTGACCTTTATGAACCCATGCTGCGTCTGCCGAATGGGAGAATTTCTAGCCAGATGCCTCGCTATTTCTTCCTTGATGATAAGATTCCAGCATAGAACATAGAACATAGAACACTACAGCGCAGTACGGGCCCTTCGGCCCTCGATGTTGCGCCGACCTGTGAAACCATCTGAAGCCTATCTGACCTACACTATTCCATTTTCATCCATATGTCTATCCAGTGACCACTTAAATGCCCTTAAAGTTGGCGAGTCTACTACTGTTGCAGGCAGGGCGTTCCACACCCCTACTACTCTCTGAGTAAAGAAACTGCCTCTGACATCTGTCCTATATCTACCACCCCTCAATTTAAAGCTATGTCCCCTCGTGTTGGTCATCACCATCCGAGGAAAAAGACTCTCACTGTCCACCCTATCTAACCCTCTGACTATATGCCTCTATTAAGTCACCTCTCAGCCTTCTCCTCTCTAACGAAAACAACCTCAATTCCCTGAGCCTTTCCTCGTAAGACCTTCCCTCCATACCAGGCAACATCCTAGTAAATCTCCTCTGAACCCTTTCCAAAGCTTCCACATCCTTCCTATAATGTGGTGACCAGAACTGCACGCAGTATTCCAGGTGTGGCCGCACCAGAGTTATGTACAGCTGCAGCATGACCTTGTGGCTCCGAAACTCAATCCCCCTACTGATAAAGGCAAGCACACCATATGCCTTCTTAACAGCCCTATTAACCTGGGTGGCAACTTTCAGGGATTTATGTACCTGGATGCCGAGATCTCTCTGTTCATCTACACTACCAAGAATCTTGCCATTAGCCCAGTACTCTGCATTCCTGTTACGCCTTCCAAAGTGAATCACCTCACACTTTTCCGCATTAAACTCCATTTCCACCTCTCAGCCCAGCTCTGCAGCTTATCTATGTCCCTCTGTATCCTATAACATCCTTCAGCACTATCCACAACTCCACCGACCTTCGTGTCATCTGCAAATTTACTAACCCATCCTTCTACACCCTCTTCCAGGTCATTTATAAAAATGACAAACAGCAATGGCCCCAAAACAGATCCTTGCGGTACACCACTAGTAACTGAACTCCAGGATGAACATTTGCCATCAACCACCACCCTCTGTCTTCTTTCAGCTAGCCAATTACTGATCCAAACCGCTAAATCACCTTCAATCCCATACTTCCTTATTTTCTGCAATAATGGGGAACATTATCAAACGCCTTACTGAAATCCATATACACCACATCAACAGCTTTACCCTGATCCACCTGTTTGGTCACCTTCTCAAAAAACTCAATAAGGTTTGTGAGGCATGACCTACCCTTCACAAAACCGTGTTGAGTATCGCTAATCAACTTGTTCTTTTCAAGATGATTATAAACCCTATCTCTTATAACCTTTTCCAACATTTTACCCACAACCGAAGTAAGGCTCACAGGTCTATAATTACCAGGGTTGTCTCTACTCCCCTTCTTGAACAAGGGGACAACATTTGCTATCCTCCAGTCTTCCGGCATCTTCCCTACTACCGAAGTTAAGCTCACTGGCCTATAATTTCCTGCTCTCTGCCTACCTCCTTTTTTAAACAGTGGTGTCACGTTTGCTAATTTCCAATCCAACGGGACCACCCCAGAGTCTAGTGAATTTTGGTAAATCATCATTGGTGCATCTGCAATTTCCCTAGCCATCTCTTTTAGCACTCTAGGATGCATTCCATCAGGGCCAGGAGACTTGTCTACCTTTAGCCTCATTAGCTTGCCCATCACTACCTCCTTAGTGATAACAATCCTCTCAAGGTCCTCACCTGTCATAGCCTCATCTCTATCAGTGTGTGTGTGTGTGTATATGCGTATGCGTGTGTGTGTATGCGTGTGTGTATGTGTGTGTGTATATGTGTGTGCATGTGCGTGTGTGTGTATGCATGTGTGTGTGTGTGCATGTGTGTGTATGTATGTGTGTGTGTATGCGTGTGTGTGTGTATGCATGTGTGTGTGTATGCATGTGTGTGTGTATATGTGTGTGTATGTGTGTGTGTGCGTATGCGTGTGTGTGTGTGTATGTGGGTGTGTATGTGTGTGTGTGTATTCGTGTGTGTGTATGCATCTGTGTGTGTATGCGTGTGTCTATGCATATGTGTGTGTATACATGTGTGTGTATGTGTGTATACGTGTGTGTGTGTGTGCGTGTGTGTGTGTATGCATGTGTGTGTATGTGTGTGTACGTGTGTGTTGTGTCTATGCGTGTGTGTGTATGCGTGTGTTTGTGTGTGCGTGTGTGTGTGCGTGTATGCATGTGTGTGTGTGTGTATGCGTGTGTGTGTATGCGTGTGTGTGTATGCGTGTGTGTGTATGCGTGTGTGTGTATGCGTGTGTGCGTGTGTATGCGTGTGTGTGTCTATGTGTGTATGCGTGTGTGTGTGTATGCGTGTGTGTGTGTGTCTATGTGTGTATGCGTGTGTGTGTGTATGCGTGTGTGTGTGTATGCGTGTGTGTGTGTGTATGCGTGTGTGTATGCCTGTGTGTGTGTATGCGCGTGTGTGTGTGTATATGCGTGTGTGTGTGTATGCGTGTGTGTGTATGCGTGTGTGCGCGTGTGTGTGTATGCATGTGTGTGTGTGTCTATGTGTGTATGCGTGTGTGTGTGTGTCTATGTGTGTATGCGTGTGTGTGTATGCGTGTGTGTGTGTATGCGTGTGTGTGTGTATGCGCGTGTGTGTGTATGCGTGTGTGTGTGTATGCATGTGTGTGTATGTGTGTGTACGTGTGTGTTGTGTCTATGCGTGTGTGTGTATGCGTGTGTTTGTGTGTGCGTGTGTGTGTGTGCGTGTATGCATGTGTGTGTGTGCGTGTGTGTGTATGTGTGTGTGTGTGTATGCGTATGTGTGTATGCGTGTGTGCGTGTGTGTGTGTATGCGTGTGTGTGTGTGTCTATGTGTGTATGCGTGTGTGTGTGTATGCGTGTGTGTGTGTGTCTATGTGTGTATGCGTGTGTGTATGCGTGTGTGTGTGTATGCGTGTGTGTGTGTATGCGTGTGTGTATGCCTGTGTGTGTGTATGCGCGTGTGTGTGTATATGCATGTGTGTGTGTGTATGCGTGTGTGTGTATGCGTGTGTGTGTGTGTGTGTATGCGTGTGTGTGTGTGTCTATGTGTGTATGCGTGTGTGTGTGTATGCGTGTGTGTGTGTCTATGTGTGTATGCGTGTGTGTGTGTATGCCTGTGTGTGTGTATGCGCGTGTGTGTGTATATGCATGTGTGTGTGTATGCGTGTGTGTGTATGCGTGTGTGCGTGTGTCTATGTGTGTATGCGTGTGTGTGTGTATGCGTGTGTGTGTGTCTATGTGTGTATGTGTGTGTGTGTATGCGTGTGTGTGTGTATGCGTGTGTGTGTGTGTGTGTGTATGCGTGTGTGTATGCCTGTGTGTGTGTATGCGCGTGTGTGTGTGTGTATATGCATGTGTGTGTGTGTATGTGTATGCGTGTTTTCCTAAATAGCTTCCTGCTCTACCTGGTTACTCTGTGTTTGTGAGAGGGAAGGACAGTTTAACATTGCATTCTGTACATTTGATGCTTTGGTCACTCACAAATGAGTAAGATAATGAATAAAGTTGTAACTGACAGGGTTCCCTGTGTCTGGGTAAGTAGATGGATGTAAAAATGTTGCTGAATAAAATGCTGAAGACATCACGGCAGCTTCCTTAACGGGAAACCCAGGGCAAACCTCACTCACTCTCTCACACTCAGATCCGATCACACAAGACACATTTCTGAGCTGATGGCGGCATCACAGGATTACATTCAAAACTCAGCCAAAATCTGTGATAACTTTCCTTCTGAGAATTTCACATTAATCAGGAGCACCGTCCGACCCGGGAAGGTCATGACAATCTGCCAAAGGTCAGAGGTACTGGTCTGGCTTTCTAAAACTTTCTCAGAAGTGTTACAGGTTCAGAGAAATGCTCTTACTCTCATTTTGTGCTGTTAGATTCTGAACTAATGAGTGAACCATGGCAGGTCAGCGTTGGAGCTGCTATTTTTTGCCATTTCTTCATCTGTTAAACAGTTTTGGGGCACATTCCACAGCAACATCCCGAGGTGCCCGGCACAATACAAGCACTTAATCAGCCTGGACTGTTTTATTCGAAGCTGCTGTGCTGTTTGACACTTGCAGCTGTTTCTCTATCTTTGGATCCATTATTATTATTAGGCTGACTGACGGAATCAGCAGGTTGAAAATGCCTTTGGTGTTTTTCAAGGTTACATATCCGGCCTGCTTTGTCATTTCCAACTCTCAGGATTTATTTAGACACATATTCCTGAACAAACAAAGATACACATCGAGGTTCAGGTGGAAAGTCAACGTTCAAAGTGTAAAACAAGCAATTGAAGTGAAATAGTCAGACGGCCGTATGGCATTGTCCAAATCTTCCTCTGCTTTCTTACAAACCATATAAACTACCTTCTGTGATCATGCGTTAAACCCCCCTGAAAAACATACTTAACTGGAGTTTGTCTTTTCACTCGATGGAAAATCTTCAATTTCAAAAGACTTTGGGCGAGATTCTCCCAAAACGGGAGAAATCGTAAAGCTGGCGTAAAACCCGGGCGGGTTTTACGGCAGCGCGCCCCTTCCCGACGGGGGACCGATTCTGGTCCCCGGTCGGGGCTAGCAGCCCGACGCCGTAGGCTCCGGCAAGACGGGCTTAACGAAAATCGTTAAGCCCGCTTGCCGGAGTTAGCGCCGGCTGACGCGTCATATGACGTCAGCCGCGCATGCGCAGTTTGGAAGACTTAAACCCGCGCATGCGCGGGTGACGTCATCGCGTTTTTGGGCGAAACCCGCGCATGCGCGGGCCGGGTTGCCCCTCAGCCACCCCGCGAATGGATACTGCGGGGCGGCGGAAGGACAAGTAGTGTGCGGGCATCGGGCCCGCTGCCTGCGATCGGTGGGCACCGATCGCGGGCCCATGGCACCCTTGGCACGGCCGTGGTACGGCCGTGCCAATCGGTGCCATGGTTATTAATAGCGAGTTTGTGACGCCGTTTTTACGAACGGCAAGACCAGGTGTGTTTGCCGTTCGTAAAAACGGCGGAAAGGGCTGGGACTTCGGCCCATCTAACAGCTGAGAATCGCTGCCGGCCGTAAAAAAACGGCGGCAGCGATTCGGGTCGGGACTTCGGCGGGGGCGGGGGAGAATAGCGGGAGGGCGGCAAAAATGTCAGGAAGGCCCTCCCGCTATTCTCCCACCCGTCGTGGGGGGCGGAGAATTTCGCCCTTTGGGCCGCAGTCTTTGTCCAGAATGGCGATGGGCCGAGAATCGAGGCTGACGCCGAGGGCCCAGCACAACGCTGACGGCGTGAATGGGTTCCAGGCACCCGGCAACATGGGAATAATACGGTAATAGCTGTTAGCTCCCCATTAATGGGACCAGGGTCCCCCCCCCCCAGGGTCCCCCCCCCCCAGGGACCAGAGTCCCCCCCCCCAGGGACCAGAGTCCCCCCCTGCAGGGACCAGGGTCCCCCCCCCAGGGTCCCCCCCCAGGGACCAGGATCCCCCCCCCAGGGTCCCCCCCCCAGGGACCAGAGTCCCCCCCCAGGGACCAGGGTCCCCCCCCAGGGACCCCCCCCAGGGACCAGGGTCCTCCCCCCCCCCAAGGTCCCCCCCCCAGGGACCAGGGTCCCCCCCAGGGACCAGGGTCCCCCCCCCAGAGACCCCCCCTAGGGTCCCCCCCCAGGGACCAGGCCCCCCCCCCAGAGTCCCCTCCCCCAGGGACCACCCCCCAGGGACCAGGGTTCCCCCCCCCCAGGGACCAGGGTCCCCCCCCCCAGGGACCGAGGAGTTCCCCCCCCTAGGGTGTCCCCCCGAGGGACACTGCAATGAAGTTACTGTGAAAAGCCCCTAGTCGCCACATTCCGGCGCCTGTTCGGGTACACAGAGGGAGAATTCAGAATGTCCAATTCACCTAACAGCACATCTTTCGGGACTTGTGGGAGGAAACCGGAGCACCCGGAGGAAACCCACGCAGGCACGGGGAGAACGTGCAGACTCCGCACAGACAGTGACCCAAACCGGGAATCCAACCTGGGACCCTGGAGCTGTGAGGCAGCAGTGCTAACCACTGTGCTACCATGCTGCCCAGATGTTAAATCGTCTGCCATTGAAACTATCAAATGTTATCCCACGGACTGACACACAAGAGGTCATAGAACTCAGAGGACACATTACGGTAAAAGTGGAAATAAATGGGCAAACAGCTGAGCTGCCTCTCCACATTGTCCTGGGAACCTTTCCTACTTTATCTGATAGAACATGGTTGGGAAAAATTCAATTCAGCTAGGGAGCAGCGAATCAACTGGTTGATGGAAAAAACTACCGGAAAAGTGTAAAAATGTTTTGAAGACTCACTGGGCTCAATGACAGGGGTCGAAGTACAATTCAAAACTAAGCCAAACAGTATGTTAAACTGTCTGACCCCCAACCCTACCATACACCATTGGGCCAAAAGTCAAAGAAGGACTAGAGAGACTAGTCCAAACAGAAGTTATTGAACCAGTTACTAAAAGTGGTTGGGCAACACCAATAGTTCCTGTATTCAAACATGAAGGCTCAGTGAGAATATGTGGAGATTTGAGAACAACTATAAACCCAGTATTGTGTGCAGATAACTATCCACTGTCACAGATTGGAGACTGGCTTGCTGAACAGAAATTCAGTCAAATAGATTTATCACAGACTTATTTACAAATGAATGTAGATGCAAAATTATAGCCGCTACTCACTATCATATCGCACAAATGTCTGTTCCATTTGGGATAACATATGCTTCTGCTCTTTTCAGAGATCCATGGATCAAACTCTGAGTGGGATAAATGGGGTGCGATGTTATCTAGGTGACAGCATCATCACTGGCTCAAATGGACAAGTGCATGTGAAGAACTTGGAGCTGCACTGGAACGTCTACAATGCCTTGAGTTAAAACGGAAAAGTGTGACTTTTCAAGACATCCATAAACTACCTGGGTCACATCATCGATAAAGATGGCTTGTTATATGTAAGTTACAGAAATCTGTGAAGCTCCACCTCCTCAAAGTATGGCACATCTGAGGTCATTTCTGGGATGAATAAAGTATTGCGGTAAATCTGTTCAGCAACGCAATTGAAGTCTTTACACAGTTTGTTTTGTGCCAAACAGGTGTTGGACTGGACAGAAGAATGTGAAAGTGTGAATAAAGAGGTAGAAGAAGCCTTAAAGAAGGTAGAGTTATTGATCACTGCAATTCAAAGCTGAAGTTACAACTTGCTTGCGCTGCATTACCTTGTGGTGTTAGCGCAGTTGTCTCGAACATAATGTCTTCAGGAGAGGAACGACTGATAGAATTTGCTTCGCAAAATTTTACTGACGCAGAAATGAATTATGCTCAGCTAGAAAAGAGTCACTGAAGGAGAGCGAGTGCTAGCAAGAGGCTACACTTCAAATGAGAAATGGGTACCTGCAGTTATCCTAGTAAAGTGGGTGGCACGGCAGCACAGTGGTTAACACTGTTACTTCACAGCGCCAGGGTCCCAGGTTTGATTCCCACTTAGATCACTGTCTGTGCGGAGTCTGCACGTTCTCCCCGTGTCTGCGTGGGTTTCCTCCGGGTGCTCCGGTTTCCTCCCACAGTTCAAAGATGTGCAGGTTAGTGCGGGTATGAAAATAGGGTGGGGGAGTGGGTTTTGGTGCGGTGCTCTTTCAGAGAGTAGGTGCAGATGTGATGGGCTGAATGGCCTCCTTCTGCACTGTAGGAATTCCATGGTTCCACAAACAGGTCGATATCACACACCGTACAGACAGATGAAGAGAGAGTTTGGTGACATCATACTGACCAACTACTAGCTTCACAAAGTGAAATCCCGGGAAGTATTTCCATCAGAAAATTGAAGCAGTTATACTCTTAGAGACCAAACACAGGGGCAAATTCATATTGTTTCTGAGGAATCTTCAACATCAGTGGACACGGAAACTGAAGTAACGTCGCAGGAAGAGTTACCACCACCAGAAAAAGGCACTGCACGGGCCTCTCGTAGCCAGATTCCAGAATGTCGAGAACAACCCAAAACAAAGACACGTCCACCGGAGAGTATTGTTAATTATCTGTGTGAGAAATAATGATGCAAAGTAATGTATCGAATGTTGATTGGATCTGTTATTTAAACATTAGAAAAGTTGTCATCTGTACTAAAGGGAGTTATGTATTTAGGTGACAAATCCCAGCTGGTGGAACATCACGTCATCTATCACAGCGTTAGCAGAGTGTTTGTTTGGGCTTTGGGTTCTCCATCTTAGATGTGGCTGAAGCAACATCGCCAGAATAAACCTTGCATCGTGTTGTTAAGAGTGTGTGGCACCTCCATACTTTTTCTCTTTGCGCCAATTTAAAAATGTAACAACAGCCAATCGAGAGGAATGATTGAAATGGAGAGGAAGCTGCTATGAAATCTCTGAGACTGAATAAAGAGAGAGAAGCAAGCTGGGTTCTGGCTATTAGATTCTAGGTGGGGGGGGTGACAGGAGCCCAGGGGTCAAACCTGACAAGCCAGCGACACAAATCAAATTTCACTAGTTAAATATTTAATATCGTGGTTGAAATAGTTTCCATCAATTGACTTTTGTTTGAAGTTTTTATTTTAGTTTCATACTTGGAAGAAGCCAGAGTGAAGTTGGAAACTTTCCAAAGAACAAATGTTCCTAAAGCGAACTCTGAGTAAATGAGAGAACTAAACACAGAAGGAAGAACATTCGGATCAATATCCTTATTTCCCCATTTCATTGTTTTTCCTTCTATACAAATTCAATCATAACCTTTGGAAAGAGAATTGGATCATTTTCAGGATTCTCGGGGCAGAACCGAGATTGGGAATAATTGGATAGTTGCTTCAGAGTGACAGATTCTGTCAGTGCTGCCCAGGGCTGGGGGCAACTTGGCCATGTTTTGGATTGGAGTTGTTATTTAGCTCCACCTGGTGTTGGCTGTGTTAAACTGCGAGCCGCATGGAGGCTGCAATCGGCCAATCGGCCTCTGCCAAACTGCAAGTTGACTGTTTCCACATCTGATTAATACTCACAAGAGGAGCACGACCTTCTCAACCAGTCCTGGGGTCCAGGTAATGAGAGATGAAGGATTCAGCAGGTGGGGAAAGGCTGAATCAGTGGCCCCAGTTATTGTTCCTCTGCATGTGCACCCCATCATTGATCAGGAGGAGGATGCCATGATAATAGGGTGATTATGGTAGTGGACTCCAGTATTAGATGCAATATGGTACTTTCTGCACTTTCTGTGCTAACTGACCTCGACCCCCAGGTTAGGTGACCCCTCTACCACAATCACCCTGTTATACAGAGCCTGTTATCAGTGGCAGCAGGAACAGAGGGCATGTGTAGGTGAGGCGATGCTAAATACTCTTCAATATTGGAGGTGAATTCATTCGTCAGGAGGGTCAAACTGGATGGAGAGTCAGAGAACAAAGATTCCTATTCAGGGTCCGAGTGCTACTTCCACCCAAACTCCCTCACACTCACTCACTGTCCTCACCACTCACCTCCTCACACTCACTCCTCACACTCTCACACTCACTCACTCTCTCCCTCACACTCACTCACTCTCCCTCACACTCACTCACTCTCCCTCACACTCACTCACTCTCCCTCACACTCACTCACTCTCCCTCACACTCACTCACTGTCCTCACACTCACTCACTCTCCCTCACACTCACTCACTCTCCCTCACACTCACTCACTCTCCCTCACACTCACTCACTCTCCCTCACACTCACTCACTGTCCCTCACACTCACTCACTCTCCCTCACACTCACTCTCCCTCACACTCACTCACTGTCCCTCACACTCACTCACTCTCCCTCACACTCACTGTCCCTCACACTCACTCTCCCTCACACTCACTCACTGTCCCTCACACTCACTCACTCTCCCTCACACTCACTGTCCCTCACACTCACTCACTCTCCCTCACACTCACTCACTCTCCCTCACACTCACTCACTCTCCCTCACACTCACTCACTCTCCCTCACACTCACTCACTGTCCCTCACACTCACTCACTCTCCCTCACACTCACTCTCCCTCACACTCACTCACTCTCCCTCACTCACTCACTCTCCCTCACACTCACTCACTCTCCCTCACACTCACACTCCCTCACACCCACTCACTCTCCCTCACACTCACTCTCCCTCACACCCACTCACTCTCCCTCACACTCACTCGCTCCCTCACTCACTCACTGTCCCTCACACTCACTCACTGTCCCTCACACTCACTCACTCTCCCTCACACTCACTCACTCTCCCTCACACTCACACTCCCTCACACTCACTCACTCTCCCTCACACTCACTCACTCTCCCTCACACTCACTCACTCTCCCTCACACTCACTCACTCTCCCTCACACTCACACTCCCTCACACTCACTCACTCTCCCTCACACTCACTCTCCCTCACACCCACTCACTCTCCCTCACACTCACTCACTCTCCCTCACACTCACTCACTCTCCCTCACACTCACTCGCTCCCTCACTCACTCACTCTCCTTCCCACTCACTCACTCTCCCTCACACTCACTCACTCTCCCTCACACACACTCACTCTCCCTCACACTCACTCACTCCCCCTCACACTCACTCACTCTCCCTCACACTCACTCACTCTCCTCACACTCACTCACTCTCCCTCACACACACTCACTCTCCCTCACACCCACTCACTCTCCCTCACTCACTCTCCCTCACACCCACTCACTCTCCCCTCACTCACTCACTCCCTCACACTCACTCACTCTCCCTCACACACTCACTCTCCCTCACACCCACTCACTCTCCCTCACTCATTCACTCTCCTTCACACTCACTCACTCTCCCTCACACTCACTCACACTCACTCACTCTCCGTCACACCCACTCACTCTCCCTCACACTCACTCTCCCTCACTCACTCAATTTCCCTCACACTCACTCTCCCTCACCCACTCACTCTCCCTCACACACACTCACTCTCCCTCACTCACTCTCCCTCACACTCACTCACTCTCCCCTCACTCACTCACTCTCCCTCACATCCACTCACTCTCCCTCACACCCACTCACTCTCCCTCACACACACTCACTCTCCCTCACTCACTCTCCCTCACTCACTCACTCTCCCTCACATCCACTCACTCTCCCTCATGCCCACTCACTCTCCCTCACACCCACTCACTCTCCCTCACACTCACTCACTCTCCCTCACACCCACTCACTATCCCTCACACTCACTCTCCCTCACACTCACTCACTCTCCCTCACACACACTCACTGTCCCTCACTCACTCTCCCTCACACTCACTCACTCTCCCTCACACACACTCACTCTCCCTCACACTCACTCACTCTCCCTCACACCCACTCACTCTCCCTCACACCCACTCACTGACCCTCACACCCACTCACTCTCACTCACACCCACTCACACTCCCTCACACTCACTCTCCCTCACACCCACTCACTCTCCTTCACACTCACTCACTCACTCACACTCACTCACTCTCCCTCACATTCACTCCCTCTCCCTCTCACACTCACTCTCCCTCACACTCACACTCCCTCACACTCACTTTCCCTCACTCACTCTCCCTCACACTCACTCACTCACTCTCACTCACTCTCCCTCACCCTCACACTCCCTCACACTCACTCACTTTCCCTCACTCCCTCACTCTCCCTCACACCCACTCACTCTCCCTCACACCCACTCACTCTTCCTCACACCCACTCACTCTCCCTCACGCCCACTCACTCTCCCTCACACTCACTCACTCTCCCTCACACTCACTCACTCACTCTCACTCACACCCACTCACTCTCCCTCACCCTCACACTCCCTCACACTCACTCACTTTCCCTCACTCCCTCACACTCACTCACACTCACTCACTCACTCACACTCACTCTATCTCACACACTTAGACACTCACTCACACCCACTCACTCTCCCTCACACTCACTCACTCTCCATCACACCCACTCACTCTCCCTCACACACTCTCCCTCACACCCACTCACTCTCCCTCACACTCACTCTCCCTCACACCCACTCAGTCTCCCTCACACTCACTCAGACACTCCCCCTCACACACACAGACACTCCCTCACACTCACTCACTCTCATTCACTCTCCCTCACACTCACTCAGACACTCCCTCACACCCACTCACTCTCCCTCACACTCACTCAGACACTCCCTCACTCCCTCACTCTCCCTCACACTCACGCACTCTCCCTCACACCCAATCACTCTCCCTCACACTCACGCACTCTCCCTCACACTCACTCACTCACTCTCCCTCACACTCACTCACACCCACTTACTCTCCCGCACACTCATTCACTCTCCCTCACTCATTCACTCTACCTCACACACTCACACTCCCTCAGAGTCACTTAGACACTCCCTCACACCCACTCACTCTCCCTCACACACTCACTCTACCTCACACACACTCAGGCACCCCCTCACACCCATTCACTCTCCCTCACACTCACTCACTCTCCTTCACTCCCACTCACTCTCCCTCACTCTCCCTCACACTCACTCACTCTCCCTCACACCCACTCACTCTCCCTCACACCCACTCACTCTCCCTCACACTCACTCTCCGTCACACTCACTCACTGTCCCTCACACTCACTCACTCTCATTCACTCTCCCTCACACCCACTCACTCTCTCCCTCACACCCACTCACTCTCCCTCACACTCACTCACTCTCCTTTACTCTCCGTCACACCCACTCACTCTCCCTCACACTCCCTCACTCTCCCTCATACCCACTCGCACTCCCTCACACTCACTCACTCTCCCTCACACACACTCAGACACTCACTCACTCTCCTTCACTCTCCCTCAAACCCACTCACTCTCCCTCACACCCACTCTCACTCCCTCACACTCCCTCGCTCTCCCTCACACACACTCAGACACTCCCTCACACTCACTCTCCTTCACATTCACTCACACTCACTCACTCTCCCTCACACTCACTCACTCTCCTTCACACTCACTGACTCTCCCTCACACTCACTCACTCTCCCTCACACTCACTCTCCCTCACACTCACTCACTCTCCCTCACACACACTCAGACACTCCCTCACACCCATTCACTCTCCCTCACACTCACTCCCTCCCTCACACACACTCAGACACTCCTCACACCCACTCACTCTCCCTCACACTCACTGACTCTCCCTCACACCCACTCACACTCCCTCACACTCACTCACTCACCGTCACACTTACTCACTCTCCCTCACACCCACTCACTCTCCCTCACACACACTCACTCACTCTCCTTCACACTCACTCACACTCACTCACTCTCCCTCACACTCTCTCCTTTACACTCACTCACACTCACTCACCCTCCCTCACACTCACTCACTCTCCCTCAAACTCACTCACTCTCCTTCACACTCACTCACTCTCCTTCACACTCACTCACAATCACTCACTCTCCCTCACACTCACTCACTCTCCCTCACACTCACTCACTCTCCTTCACACTCACTCACTCTCCTTCACACTCACTCACCTCACCCACTCTCCCTCACATTCACTCACTCTCCCTCACTCACTCTCCCTCACACCCACTTACTCTCCCTCACTCTCCCTCACACTCACTCACTCTCCTTCACACTCACTCACTCTCCCTCACACTCACTCACTCTCTCTCACACTCACTCACTCTCCTTCTCACCCACTCACTCCATTTCACACTCACTCACACTCACTCACTCTCCCTCACACTCACTCACTCTCCTTCATACTCACTCACTCACTCTCCCTCACACTCACTCACTCTCCCTCACACTCACTCACTCTCCTTCACACTCACTCACTCTCCTTCACACTCACTCACACTCACTCACTCTCCCTTGCACTCACACTCATTCACTCTCCCTCACACTCACTCACTCTCCTTCACACTCACTCACTTTCCTTCACATTCACTCACCATCACTACTCTCCTTCACACTCACTCACTCTCCCTCACACTCACTCACTCTCCCTCACACCCACTCACTCTCCCTCACACCCACTCACTCTCCCTCAATCCCACTCACTCTCCCTCACACCAACTCACTCTCCTTACCCACTCACTCACTCTCCTACTCATTCCTACTCTGGCCCGATTGTTGCTTCCACAGCCAGGGAGCTGCTCAAACTGGGCGGAAGAAGCAGAGACGGCAATTTGAAGGAGGAGCCTGACTTCTGTCTGTACTGAGCATGGGAGACACGGCAACGATTCATCAGGAAAGGATCTGGAATCCTGCTGCTGTCACAGGGATCACAGGAGAACCAGGTTCATACAACAGACATATGAATCAGGAACTGGAATGGCCACTCGGCCCCTCGAGCCTGCTACCCCATTCAATAAGATCACGGCTGATCTGATTGTAACATTAACCCCACATTCCTGCCAACCCCTGAATAATCTTTCACCCCCTTGTTCACCCCTGGATTGTTAATCCAGAATTTATCTAGCTCGGCCTTAAAAATATTCACAGATTCTGCTTCCACTGCCTTTTGAGGGAGAGAGTTCCAGAGACTCCGAACCCTATGCACAGAACCAACATGGTGCAGATTCGAGTTGGGCAACAATCCAGGGGAACTGGAAATTCTGGTGGAAAACATTTGAAATGTGACCCTGCTCTGAACGAGAAAGTGGAGAAGATCAAGATCCAGAATCCAGCAGTGAAGCAAAAGGTAACCAGACACAACCCGAGAGTCCTGGAAACTACCCAAGGGGTTATTGTGACACCCACCTGGAGCAAACATTTCCAAGTTTGCTGACGACACAAAACTGGGCAGAATTGAGTTGTGAGGAGAGTGCAAGGAGGCGTCCAGATGATTTACCCAAGCTGACTGACTGAGCAAACACATCGCAGATACAGCATAACGTGGATAAATGTGAAGTTATTCACTTCAATGTGAGAAACAGAAAGGAAGAGTAGTATTGAAATGGTGATATTTGGAAGTGAGGATGTGCAAAGGGACCTGGGTGTCCTTGTACACCAGTCAATGAAAGTGGAGAGACAGATGCAGCAAGCAATTAGGAAGGTGAATGGTAGGTTGGCCTTCATTGCAAGAGGGTTTGAGTTCAGAAATAGGGATATCTTACTGCAATTATACGGAGCCTTGGTGAGACCACACCTGGAGTATTGCGTGCAGTTTTGCTCTCCCTATCTGAGAAATGATGAATTGCCAAAGACGGAGTGCAGCGGAGGTTCACTAGGTTGATACTGGGTTTGGTGTGACTGTCCTACTGGGAGAGATCGGTTAGACTGGGCCTGTATTTATCAGAGTTTAGAAGGAGAGGAGATCTGATTGAAACATATAAAATTCTAACAGGGCTGGACAAAGGTGACGTTTTCCCTGGTTGGGGAATCTTGAACCAGGGGACACATCAGGATACAGGATAGACTATTCAAGACTGAAATAAGGAAAAAGGTCGTCACTGAAAGGTTAGTGAACCTGTGGAATTCTTTACCACAGGGGCTGTGGAGATCAAGTCACTGAATGTATTCATGAAAGAGATAGATTTTGTTTTAGATTTTAATGGCATCAAGGGGTATGGAGAGAAAGCAGGATCATGGCATTGAGATTGAGGGTCAACCATGATAATATTAATTGGCAGAGGGACTTGAAGGAGCCAATGGCCTCCTGCTCCTTTGTGAGGGCTACGAAGAATCCAGCACGAGTTGAAGGATAGAAAGAAATAATATTTATTTATAACATATATATATATATATATATATACACAACAACAGCAGCAATTCCCTTGCTGCTCACTCCTCTCTAGCTGGTTCCAAACTGGCCAGCTTTATTTATGCCGGGAATCTGCTAATGATTTCTCTCCCCCCCCCCCCCCCCCCCAAATTGGGGAAGCTTATACTCCCAAAGGATTGTGGGATTGCCATTAGTCCCCAGCCAGTGGTATACAAGCAGGTTATAACATGCTCCTAATTTTATATGTTTGTTTATGGGTGGGTTGGTTTTAATTCCAACGATGCTTCTATTGTGCTCAGAGAGGTTTATGGCGTGAAGATTAAATAAAGGCTGGCAGAAGTAGCAACCGTTTCTTTGCAACTGGCACCTTTTAAGGTAGGAAGGCGTTTTGTTCTCAGTTTCACTGGAAGCCAGGGCAATTGAAGATAAGACCTGTGGTGTGAACATCTCCCAATTCTGCCATGAGCTGTTGGACAGGACAACGGAGCTACAAAGAGGCAGACTTCCCAAAGGACCAGATACATTCCAGAAAACCATGGAATTAGGACATAAAGAATATCTTAAGAGAACAGAGACAAAGGTACTATTCAGGAGAATTCAATACAAAAACAGGCACAGTGTTGTGAGTGAAAGAGATGCATTCACCAGAAAACAGACTTCAGAGGTAAATCAAAAATTGGATGACATTTTAATAAAGTCTGGGAATTGAGAAGTAAGACAATTGGGAACTGTTTGTACAGCAGTCAAGACAGTGACATCCTGAAGGGGAAGTTGTAAAACCTGGCTACGTCGTCAAAAATGGATCTGAAGCTTTGTTTGAAAGAGTAATCTAGAAAACATGGACTGGATTTCAGAATGCAACCAATATTATGAAAGAAGATTTTAAACCCCGGGCGCGATTCTCCGCTCGCCACGCCGGGTGGGAGAATTGCGGGAGAGCCGGGCGACTCACGACACGTCCCCCCGGCGCCCCCCGCAATTCTCCCACACCCCCGCTCGGAAGAATCGGCGCTCGCCGTTTTTCACGGCGACCGCCGATTCTCCGACCCGGATGGGCCGAGCAGCCTGCTGTTCGCAACCGGTTCACGATGGCGGCAACCACACCTGGTCGCTGCCGTCGTGAACATGGCGCCAAAAGCTGGTTTGAAGCTTGTGGGGGGCGGAGAGGGGAGTGAGCACCACGGCCGTGCTCGGGAGGGGACTGGCCCGCGATCGGTGCCCACCAATCATCGGGCCGGCGTCTCAAAGCGACGCACTCTTTCCCCTCCGCCGCCCCGCAAGATCAAGCCACGTCTTGCGGGGCAGCGGAGGGGAAGACGGCAACCGCGCATGCGCGGGTTTGCGCCATCAGCCATCCTGACGTCAGCCGAGCATGCGCGGGTTGGAGCCGGACAACCTGCACATGCGCGGCTGATGTCACTTAGGCGCACTGGCCGCGTCACTCTCGGCGTGCCGCCTTGACGCAAGCGTCAAGGCCCGGCGGCCGAGAGTTACGGAGCACCGCTCCTAGCCCCCCGGGTGGGGGTGAATAAGGTGAGAGGAGTGGCCTCCGAGGCCATCATGAAACTCGGCCGAGTTCACGGTGGCCTTCCTGATTTTTCGTGGGAGCGGAGAATTCCGCCCCATGTCTTTGGGAGTGGAGTTTGGAAACTCCCATGTGACAATCATCTGGAGGGATTGTGAGGAGAAATCCCCAGACACTAACTTGGGTTCAGAGTGGAGCGTGTGTTTAAAGGGACTGTGTTATTGAGACCATTGTAGCTTAAGATATGCTTTGTAACCTTTGTTAACCTTAAAATCTATGTGTGTTTGTGAAACTAAGGGGGGAGTAAAAGAGTATTGTATCATAATCCAATTTTTTATGTTAAATAAATGTTTCTTTTCTTGTTAAAACTAATTAACGATCTGTGACTCCGTTCCTCCATGTATTCTAAAAAATGTAAAGGTTACGGTCTTTTGAGCCATGATTCCATTCTGGGATCTTTCCATCCAGTTATCACATCAACTAGGATTGTAACAGCCCCCAAGTTCCCCTCCAAGTCACCCACCACTCCGACTTGAAAATATATCGGCCGTTCCTTCACTGTCGCTGGGTCAAAATCCTGGAACACCCTCCCTAACAGCACTGCAGGTGTACCTACACCACATGGACTGCAAGGGCTCAAGAAGGCAGCTCACCAAAGTCATTGTTGCCATTCTATATTCTAACTTTAACTATTAATGTTAAAACTTGCTAAAGACTTTGTGAAATGTTTTGCACAAAATTTGCCATTTTTCTCTCTCATTCCTTCTCTGTTTGTCTTTATTGTTCTTGGGAACCTTCCATTTAATGTTAGTTTTGTCTGTATTACCATTTTCTCTTGTCTCTGTTCACCTAATTCCTGGCATGAATTTATCATTGGCAGTCTGTCCCTGTCTACAGTAATAACATTGGCCTCATTCACCATTAACATTCTGACTTGCCACAATTTAGATTGAATCTTCACCAAGACTGCCTTAATTAGTGCCTATTTCTACAGATTCTATGTGAGGCAGTGAAGTCAATGTTCTTACTGCATGTGATCCATTAGAGTGGTAACTAGGATGTCCTTGCCCATGCAAAGTGCCTGTGTCTGTTCCAGTTTACACTTTGTACAGTGTAGTGGTAGCTTGGGCTCCGCTGTTCTGCAGGAGCAATTGTCTCGGCCACTGTGGTAAGGAGCACATCATACAATTACAGGCGCCCTTCCCCTTGTTGCACAAGGTGTGATGTTCTCCCGTGTGGCAGACTGCATCGGTTACCAGTGCTCTCTGAACATTTTGCACATTTTGTTCTGCCAGCAACTTGCCAAATGTTACAGCCTTTAGAATCCGACTGCTGGTCATTGTCCTGGGAACAGAAAAACAGAGAGTGAGTGCTGATGATAGATTTTATAATAAAAGTCCCTAGTTGCCACATTCCGGCGCCTGTTCGGGTACACTGAGGGAGAATTCAGAATGTCCAATTCACCTAGCAAGCACATCTTTCGGGACTTGTGGGAGGAAACCGGAGCACCCGGCAGAAACCCACGCAGGCACGGGGAGAATGTGGAGACTCCGCAGTGACAGTGACCCAAGCCGGGAATCAAACCTGGGACCCTGCCGCTGTGAAGCAACAGTGCTAACCGCTGTGCTACCGTGCCGCCCTTGTGCCCAATTTGGTGAATGTGTTTATCAATACTGTAAATATATGTTGATAATCAGATAGAAGGACGTGAGAAAAGACATTGGTTGGAGTAATGGCACATTATCTTCAGCAGAATCTTACAGCACAGGAGGGAGCAATTCAACCCATCATGTCTGTGGTGCTGACTTTTTGGCAGAACACTACAATTAATGTAATTCCCCAGCTCATTCCTCATCGTTCCGGAAATTTAAACTTTGAATTATCCAAATCTCTTCTGAATATTCGGAGTGAATTCTTCCGGATCCAGCCAGCTGTCGTGGTGCACATAGGCACCAACGATATAGGTAAAAAAACGGGATGAGGTCCTACAAGCTGAATTTAGGGAGTTAGGAGTTAAACTAAAAAGTAGGACCTCAAAGGTAGTAATCTCAGGATTGCTACCAGTGCCACGAGCTAGTCAGAGTAGGAATGTCAGGATAGATAGGATGAATGCGTGGCTCGAGAGATGGTGCAAGAGGGAGGGATTCAAATTCCTGGGGCATTGGGACCGGTTCTGGGGGAGGTGGGACCAGTACAAACCGGACGGTCTGCACTTGGGCAGGACTGGAACCGATGTCCTAGGGGGGGTGTTTTCTAGAGCTGTTGGGGAGGGTTTAAACTAATGTGGCAGGGGGATGGGAACCAATGCTGGAAGTTGGAAGGTAGTAAAACAGGGACAGAAGCAAAAGGAAGTAAGGGGGAAAGTGCAAGACAAAAAGAAGGCATTGTCAAAAATCAAAAAGGGCGACAGTACAAGGTACAGTGACTGAGGGGAGCTCAGTGAATAGGCCCAGTAATACTAAAAGGAGTAAAACTGGAGATGTTAAGATTCAAAACAGAGGTAAAAAACCCAACATAAGTGTACTTTACCTGAATGCTCGTAGTATTCGGAGTTGATGGCGCAAATCATCGTGAATGACTATGATTTAGTGGCCATTACTGAAACATGGTTAAAGGATGGTCACGACTGGGAGTTAAATATCCGAGGGTATCAAACTATTCGGAAGGACAGAGTGGATGGTAAGGTGGTGTAGCTCTGTTATTTAAGGATGACATCCGGGCAATAGTTAGGGATGATATCGTTGCTATGGAGGATAAGGTTGAATCCATTTGGGTGGAAATCAGGAATAGTAAGGCGAAAAAGTCACTGATAGGAGTAGTCTATCGGCCACCAAATAGCAATGTTATGGTGGGGCAGACAATAAACAAAGAGATAACTGATGCATGTAGAAATGGTACAGCAGTTATCATGGGGGATTTTAATCTACATGTCGATTGGTTTAACCAGGTCGGTCAAGGCAACTTTGAGGAGGAGTTTATAGAATGTATCCGCGATAGTTTCCTAGAACAGTATGTAATGGAACCTACGAGGGAACAAGCGGTCCTAGATCTTGTCCTGTGTAATGAGACAGGATTGATTCATGATCTCATAGTTAGGATCCTCTCGGAAGGAGCGATCACAATATGGTGGAATTTAAAATACAGATGGAGGGTGAGAAGGTAAAATCAAATACTAGTGTTTTGTGTTTAAACAAAGGAAATTACAATGGGATGAGAGAAGAACTATCTAAGGTAGACTGGGAGCAAAGACTTTATGGTGGAACAGTTGAGGAACAGTGGAGAACCTTCCAAGCGATTTTTCACAGTGTTCAGCAAAGGTTTATACCAACAAAAAGGAAAGATGGTAGAAAGAGGGAAAATCGACCGTGGATATCTAAGGAAATAAGGGAGAGTATCAATTTGAAGGAAAGAGCATACAAAGTGGCAAAGATTGGTGGGAGACTAGAGGACTGGGAAATATTTAAGGGGCAACAGAAAGCTACTAAAAAAGCTATAAAGAAGAGTAAGATAGAATATGAGAGTAAACTTGCTCAGAATATAAAAGCAGACAGCAAAAGTTTTTACAAATATATAAAGCAAAAAAGAGTAGCTAAGGTAAATATTGGTCCTTTAGAGGGTGAGAAGGGAGTTTTAATAATGGGAGATGAGGAAATGGCTGAGGAACTGAACAGGTTTTTTGGGTCGGTCGTCACAGTGGAAGACACAAATAAAATGCCAGTGACTGATAGAAATGAGGCTATGGCAGGTGAGGACCTTGAGATGATTGCGATCACTAAGGAGGTAGTGATGGGCAAGCTAATGGGGCTAAAGATAGACAAGTCTCCTGGCCCTGATGGAATGCACCCCAGAGTGATAAAGAGATGGCTAGGGAAATTGCAGATGCACTAGTGATGATTTACCAAAATTCACTAGACTCTGGGGTGGTCCCGGTGGATTGGAAATTAGCAAACATGACAACACTGTTTAAAAAAGGAGGTAGGCAGAGAGCAGGAAATTATAGGCCAGTGAGCTTAACTTCGGTAGTAGGGAAGATGCTGGAATCTATCATCAAGGAAGAAATAGCGAGGCATCTGGATAGAAATTGTCCCATTGGGCAGACGTAGCATGGGTTCATAAAGGGCAGGTCGTGCCTAACTAATTTAGTGGAATTTTTTGAGGACATTACCAGTGCAGTAGATAACGGGGAGCCAATGGATGTGGTATATCTGGATTTCCAGAAAGCTTTTGATAAGGTGCCACACAAAAGGCTGCTGCATAAGATAAAGATGCATGGCATTAAGGGTAAAGTAGTAGCATGGATAGAGGATTTGTTAATTAATAGAAAGCAAAGAGTTGGGATTAATGGGTGTTTCTCTGGTTGCCAATCAGTAGCTAGTGGTGTCCCTCAGAGATCCGTGTTGGGCCCACAATTGTTCACAATCTACATAGATGATTTGGTGTTGGGGACCAAGGGCAATGTGTCCAAGTTTGCAGATGACACTAAGATGAGTGGTAAAGCGAAAAGTGCAGAGGATACTGAAAGTCTGCAGAGGGATTTGGATAGGTTAAGTGAATGGGCTAGGGTCTGGCAAATTGAATACAATGTTGACAAATGTGAGGTTATACATTTTGGTAGGAATAACAGCAAACAGGATTATTATTTAAACAATAAAATATTAAAGCATGCTGCTGTGCAGAGAGACCTGGGTGTGCTAGTGCATGAGTCACAGAAAGTTGGTTTACAGGTGCAACAGGTGATTAAGAAGGCAGATGGAATTTTGTCCTTCATTGCTAGAGGGATGGAGTTTAAGACTAGGGAGGTTATGCTGCAATTGCATAAGGTGTTTGTGAGGCCACACCTGGAGTATTGTGTTCAGTTTTGGTCTCCTTACTTGAGAAAGGACGTACTGGCACTGGAGGGTGTGCAGAGGAGATTCACAAGGTTAATCCCAGAGCTGAAGGGGTTGGATTACGAGGAGAGGTTGAGTAGACTGGGACTGTACCCGTTGGAATTTAGAAGGATGAGGGGGGATCTTATCGAAACATTTAAAATTATGAAGGGAATAGATAGGATAGATGCGGGCAGGTTGTTTCCACTGGCGGGTGAAAGCAGAACTAGGGGACATAGCCTCAAAATAAGGGGAAATAGATTAGGACTGAGTTTAGGAGGAACTTCTTCACCCAAAGGGTTGTGAATCTATGGAATTCCTTGCCCAGTGACGCAGTTGAGGCTCCTTCATTAAATGTTTTTAAGGTAAAGATAGATAGTTTTTTGAAGAATAAAGGGATTAAGGGTTATGGTGTTCGGGCCGGAAAGTGGAGCTGAGTCCACAAAAGATCAGCCATGATCTAATTGAATGGCGGAGCAGGCTCGAGGGGCCAGATGGCCTACTCCTGCTCCTAGTTCTTATGTTCTTACAACAACGTTCTGTGTAAAAACATTCTCTCCCCATATCACCTCTGGTTCTTTTGCCAATTTTCTGAAATTTGAACCCTCTAGTTACCAACCCTCTGACCAGAGTCAGCACATTTTGGGGGGATTTCATAGTCTTGGAGAGGATATTAAGACATTTTGCTAAAAAAAAATTACATTTTGGACAAAGTTCAATTTGAAGAAGTACATAGTACATAGAACATACAGTGCAGAAGGAGGCCATTCGGCCCTGGGAACAATCAAATTTAAGGGGAAAAAGGATATTTAAGGCTATTGAGCTGATTTGGTGTTGGCTGGTGTTGGGAATATCTGGAAACAGCTCTAGGAGCAGGGGGAGATGGCGGGGGTGGGGGGAGGGTGGGGGGGGGGGGGGGGAGATGGTAAAGGTTGAATCAGCCATCCAGTCAAGCCAGAAAAGTCTTGGGCTGTGAAAAGTAGTCTTGTTTCTGAGGTTTTTGGATTTGCACAGCAGAGTGGAAGTGTGTTTGAGAGGTTGTGAGGTACAACCTATTGGATGATATTTTTATAGTTAGACATTTATAATGGAGTGTTGGCTGGAGGGTATTTACCTGTGGGTCTGACCAAGGTGGGAGTTTTTGGCAGGAATGTTTTGTAAGCCTAATTTTAACTCGATAACTGTAATCTTGTGTGCTTAAGTTTTCTTTTCTTCTTGCAAAAAAGACCTTTTACTTTTAATTTTTAAAATCCCAAATCTGTTACTGGATTTCTTGCCGCTGGAATCAATACATTTTCTTCTAGTTTCCACAATACAAAAAAAAAGTGTATGGTCCGCAAGCCAAGATTCTCTCTGGGATTTGATTTGCTGAGCGTCCTGCTGTGATCAGAGCAAATTCTGGTTCTCATTGCAGGATTGTTAAAATTCCTTGATTGTTCCTTGATTGTTTGATTGTTTTGGAGTTTGTCATTCCAAGGGATACAAGAACATTGAACTCGGGAGTTGAGTGTGAAGCGAATTTAAAGCGATTGGATTGCAACATGGCTTTGACAAGTCTTTCTAGGAGTGGAAAATGTCACTTTGGAGTAATTTGAAATCTCTGACTGAAATGAGAGGGTTGGCAGATGAAGTGCAGTATTTCATCAGGCTGATATCACTGTTGTATACTCCCAACATTTAACGTTCGAGGAGGGATATCTGAAGTTAGTGCATCTCCACTGGGGGAGCTCAGTGTAAATGGAAACAACTTGTTTTGAGAGAGAGAGAAAAAGGCAGAGACTTGAACTGGAGAAAAGGGAGAGAGAAAGAAAAGAAAAGAAAAGAATTGAATGGGAGAAAAAGAAGAAAGACAAATGGAAAAATCAAGTTGGAAAAAAGAAAAGCAATAGATTGAAGGAATTCAAAATGAAAAAGCTTGAATGGGAAAAGGAGGAGGAAGAATTTTAAATGTGAAAGCTTGATCTGGAATATCAAAGAGAAGGAAGTTGGGCACCGTGTCTGGCTCGGGAGAAAACAGAGAATAGAGGGAGAAAGGAGAGATGGTGACTTTGATTCCTTTGAGGAATTTGATTGAACTAAGAATCTTCGGTTAGTGCCTCAGTTTACAGAGATTGAAGCTTAAGGATATTTCATCTGGTGTGAAAAGATAGCTATGAAATTGAATTGGCCAAGAGATGCATAGACCATACTGTTACAAAGTGTTTTGTCGGGTATTGCCATGAATCTGTTTGCTACCTTGTCAGGAGGAACAGTTTGCGGACCACGACACAGTAAAAAAGGGAATATTGAGTGCTTATGTGTTTGTCCCTTCAGGTGACCAGTTGAAGGTTCGGACTGTGAGAAAGAGACCTAATCAGACATTTGTAGTGTTTGCAAGTGAGAATTAAATAATCTGTGATCAATGGTTCAGGACAATGAAATTAGACATAACTTTTAAAAATGCAAGCAAGGTTATGATCATGAATGAATTGAGAAATAGCATCAAGTAAATATCAGGTGAAAGACAAAATAGAAGGATCAGGGAAGCAGCTGTTTTAGCCAGCCCATATGATATTTCACACAAACAGTTCAGTGTACAAGGAACAAAGAACGATACAGCACAGGAACAGGCTCTCTGGCCCTCCAAGCCTGCGCTGATCACGTGTCCTATCTAGTCTGTATCCTTCTCTGCCCCGTCTGTTCGTGTGTCTATCCAGATAAGTCTTGAAGGTCGCTAAAGTATCTGCCTCAACCACCTCACTTGGCCGTGCATTCCAGGCCACCACCACCCTCTGTGTAAAAATTTCCTCCGCACATCCCCACTGAACCTTCACCCCCTCACCTTGAACTTGTGCCCCCTTGTAATTGTCATTTTCTCCCTGGGAAAAAGCCTCCAACTGTTCACCCTGTCTATACCCCTAATAATTTTATAAACTGCTATCAGGCCGCCCCTCAGCCTCCGTCTCTCTCGGGAGAACAATCCCAGTTTATTCAATCTCTCCTCACAGCTAATACCCTCCATACCAGGCAACCTCCTGGTAAACTTTTTCTGTACTCTCTCCAAAGCCTCCACGTCCTTCTGGTAGTACAGTGACCAGAATTGGACACAGCATTCCAAATGTGGCCTAACCAATTTAATTGTAACATAATTTTTGAGCTTTTATACTCGATACCCTGCCCTATGAAGGTAAGCATGCCAGATGGTTCCTTTACCACCATTTCCACCTGTGCTGCCAGTGTTAAGGATCTGTGGACCTGCACGCCCAGATCTCTCTGTGTCTCTATGCTCCTGATGGTTCTGCCATTTATTTTATAGCTCCCACCTGAATTAGATCTACCAAAATGCATCACCTCACATTTGTCCGGGTTAAATTCCATCTGTCATTTCTCTGCCCAATTTTGCAGCCTATCTATATCCTGCTGTATTCTCTGACAATCTTCATCATTATCCACAACTCCTGCAATCTCAGTATCATCCGCAAACTTGCTAATTAGACCCGCTACATTTTCTTCCAAGTCATTTATATAAATTCCAAACAACAGAGGTTCCAGTACTGATCCCTACGAAACATCACTGGTTACAGACCTCCATTCGGAAAAACTCACTTCCATTACTACCCTCTGTCTTCTATGGCCAAGCCAGTTCTGGATCCATCCAGTTAGTTCACCCCTGACCCCATGTGATTTGATCTTTTGCACCAGCCTGCCATGAGGGACCTTTACTAAAGTCCATGTAGACAACATCCACAGTCCTTCCCTCATCAATCATTTTGTCACCTCCTCAAAAAACTCAATTAAATTATTGCGACAAGACCTCCCTCGTACAAACCATGCTGTCTGTCGCTAATAAGACCATTCACTTCCAAATGTGCATCGATCCTGGGCGGGATTCTCTGATCCCCCCCCCCCCCCCCCCCCCCCCCCCCGGCCAGGTCGGAGAATCCCCAGGGGGGGGCGGCGTGAATCCCACCCCACCGCTCCGACACCGGTAGCTGTATTCTCCAGCGCCGGTTTTCTGGTGGGGGTGGGGATCACGCCGCACCGGTCAGGGGCCGTTGACAGCAGCCCCCCCCCGGCAATTCTCCGGGCCCTGATGGGCCGAATGGCTGTCAGTTTCTGGCCAGTCCCGCCGGTGTGAATTGGACATGGTCCCACACGGCGGGACCTGGCAGGTACAGTCCTCGGGTGGGGCGCAGGGAGATCCGGACCCGTGGGTGGGGGCGCCCAAGGTGGCCTGGCCCGCGATCGGGGCCCACCGATCTGTGGGCAGGCCTGTGCCATGGGGCCGGCTCCTGTAGGGCTCCGCTGTGTCCGGCGCGGAGAAGACACCCCCCTGCGCGTGTGCCAGAATAAGCCAGCCGGTCTCTGCATGCGCTAAATCACACCGCCGGTTCTGCGCATGCGCTAACTTACGCAGTCCCTTCGGGGCCGGTTGGTGCAACGCCAACCCCTCTGGCGCCAGCCTAGTCCCGGAAGTGTGGAGAGTTCCGCAACTTCCAGTTGGCCCGAAGCTGGAGTGGTTCGTGCCATTCATGCCGCTGGCGTCGGGCCAATTCACCGATTGCGGTGAATCCCGCCCCATATCTCTGAGAATCTTTTCCAACAATTTCACTGTCAACTGACATCAAGCTCACTGGCCTATAATTACCCGGATTATCCTTGCAACCCTTCTTAAATAGCGGTGCAACATTGGCTATCCTCCAATCCTCAGGATTTCATCTGTGGCCAATGAGGACACAAAGGTTTCTGTTAGAGGCCCAGCGATTTCATCTCTTGTCTCCCTCAGTAATCTGGGATAGATGCCATCTGGCCCTGGGAATTTGTCTGCCTTAATTTTCACTTTTGTTTCTGCCTTTTGTTTGCACTGAGTGCTGAATTTGGGTGCCTTTGAGAGCTGCAGTGAGAGTTGGGTGACTGAGGGATAATAAGAGTTCATTTTTATCTGAAGTCTAGTCTTTCTTTCATTTAGTTAATTAACTTAAAAGTTGCTGTTTGGTTTAGAAGAAGATGAATTTTCAATCAGTTTTAAACAAAGGTTCTACTTGTCGCTACTTGCAGCTGGAGCTTGTTAACTAGTTAATTGGATTAGGCCAGTTTTCAGAGGCTAGATTTACAGTATAAATCTGAGCTAGTTACAGTGCAGACTTTGTTTGCACTGAATGCTGAATTTGGGTGCATTTGAGCACAAGAGAGTTTGGTGACTGAGGGAGTGCTGAATTTGGGTGCATTTGAGTGCTATAGTGAGAGTTTGGTGACTGAGGGAGTGCTGAACTTGGTGCATTTGAGTGCTATAGTGAGAGTTTGGTGACTGAGGGAGTGCTGAACTTGGTGCATTTGAGTACTATAGTGAGAGTTTGGTGACTGAGGGAGTTAGGTGAGGAGGGAGTAAGGTGATTATTTCATTTCATTTCCTACATTTCCTCAAAGAGCGAGAAGGGAGCTGGGAGAGTGCAGCTGACTAGGAGCAGGGTCGGAGGGCGGAGTTCCAGTTGGTTCACAGGGCAGCTATATTCTGTAAGGTAAGAGGGGATGGAGGCTAGGGCAGTTGCATACTCCTCCTGTAGGATGTGGGTGGTGAGGGATACCACCGGTGTCCCCGCTGACTATACCTGCGGGAAGTGCACCACTCCAGCTACTCAGAAACTGTGTTAGGGAACTGGAGCTGGAGCTGGATGAACTTCGGATCATCCGGGAGGCAGAGGGGGTAATTGACAAGAGTTACAGGGAGGTAGCCACATCCAAGGTACAGGACAAGAGTAGCTAGGTTACAGTCAGGGGAAAGAAAACGAACAGGCAGACAGTGCAGGGATCCCTCGTGGCTGTTCTCCTTCAAAACAAGTATACCGTTTTGGATGCTGTGGGGGGGGTGACCTACTGGGGGAAGGCCCCAGCGGCCAGGTCTCTGGCACTGAGTCTGGCTCTGGGGCTCAGAAGGGAAGGGGGGAGCATAGAAAAGCAATAGTAATAGGAGATTCAATGGTTAGGGGAATGGATAGGAGATTCTGTGGTCGCGAGCGAGACTCCCGGAAGGTATGTTGCCTCCTGGGTGCCAGAGCCAGGGATGTCTCGGATCATGTCTTCAGGATCCTTAAGGGGGAGGGTGAGCAGCCAGAAGTCGTGGTGCACATTGGTACCAACGACGTAGGTAGGAAAAGGGGTGTGGATGTAGTAAACGAGTTTAGGGAGTTAGGCTGGAAGTTAAAACCAGGACAGAGAGAGTTGTCATCTCTGGTTTGTTGCCAGTGCCACGTGATCAAGGCTAGGAATAGGGAGAGAGTGCAGTTGACCACATGGCTGCAGGAATGGTGTAGGAGGGAGGGCTTCAGGTATTTGGATAATTGGAGCACATTCTGGAGAAGGTGGGACCTGTACAAGCAGGACGGGTTGCATCTGAACCAGAAGGGCACCAATATCCTGGGAGGGAGGTTTTCTAGTACTCTTCGGGAGGGTTTAAACTAATTTGGCAGGTGAATGGGAATCGGATCTGTAGTCCAGTAACTAAGGTAGCCGATGTTCAGGACGCCAAAGCGTGTAGTGAGGCAGTGGGGAAGGTAACACTGACAAAGGAGAGTACTTGCAGGCAAGGAGATGGGTTGAAGTGCGTATACTTCAACGCAAGAAGCATCAGGAATAAAGTGGGTGAACTTAAGGCATTGATCTACGATGTGGTGGCCATCACGGAAACTTGGATAGAAGAGGGCCAGAAATGGTTGTTGGAGGTCCCTGGTTATAGATGTGTCAACAAGATTAGGGAGGGTGGTAAAAGAGGTGGGGGGGTGGCATTGTTAATTAGAGATAGTATAACAGCTGCAGAAAGGCAGTTCGAGGGGGATCTGCCGACTGAGGTAATATGGGTTGAAGTCAGAAATAGGAAAGGAGCAGTCACCTTGTTGGGAGTTTTCTATAGGCCCCCCAATAGCAGCAGAGATGTGGAGGAACAGATTGGGAAACAGATTCTGGAAAGGTGCAGAAGTCACAGGGTAGTAGTCATGGGTGACTTCAACTTCCAAATATTGAATGGAAACTCTTTAGATCAAATAGTTTCTATGGGGTGGTGTTTGTGCAGTGTGTCCAGGAAGCTTTTCTAACACAGTATGTAGATTGTCCGACTAGAGGGGAGGCCATATTGGATTTGGTACTTGGTAATGAACCAGGGCAGGTGATAGATTTGTTAGTGGGGGAACATTTTGGAGATAGTGACCACAATTCTGTGACTTTCACTTTAGTAACGGAGAAGGATAGGTGCGTGCAACAGGGCAAGGTTTACAATTGGGGGAAGGGTAAATACTACACTGTCAGACAAGAATTGAAGTGCATAAGTTGGGAACATAGGCTGTCAGGGAAGGACACAAGTGAAATGTGGAACTTGTTCAAGGAACAGGTACTGCGTGTCTTTGATATGTATGTCCCTGTCAGGTAGGGAAGAGATGGTCGAGTGAGGGAACCATGGTTGACAAGAGAGGTTGAATATCTTGTTAAGAGGAAGGAGACTTATGTAAGGCTGAAGAAACAAGGTTCAGACAGGGCGCTGGAGGGATACAAGATAGCCAGGAGGGAACTGAAGAAAGGGATTAGGAGAGCTAAGAGAGGGCATGAAAAACCTTTGGCGGGTGGGATCAAGGAAAACCCCAAGGCCTTTTACACATATGTGAGAAATATGAGAATGACTAGAGCGAGGGTAGGTCCGATCAAGGACAGTAGCGGGAGATTGTGTATTGAGTCTGAAGAGATAGGAGAGGTCTTGAACGACTACTTTGCTTCAGTATTTCCGAATGAGGGGGGCCATATTGTTGGAGAGGACAATGTGAAACAGACTGGTTAGCTCGAGGAGATACTTGTTAGGAAGGAAGATGTGTTGGGCATTTTGAAAAACTTGAGGATAGACAAGTCCCCCGGGATATATCCAAGGATTCTATGGGAAGCAAGAGTTGAAATAGCAGAGCCGTTGGCAATAATCTTTTCGTCCTCGCTGTCAACAGGGGTGGTACCAGGGGATTGGAGAGTGGCGAATGTCGTGCCCCTGTTCAAAAAAAGGAATAGGGATAACCCTGGGAATTACAGGCCAGTTAGTCTTACTTCGGTGGTAGGCAAAGTAATGGAAAGGGTACTGAGGGATAGGATTTCTGAGCATCAGGAAAGACACTGCTTGAGTAGGGATAGTCAGCACGGATTTGTGAGGAGTAGGTCTTACCTCACAAGTCTTATTGAATTCTTTGAGGAGGTGACCAAGCACGTGGATGAAGGTGAAGCAGTGGATGTAGTGTACATGGATTTTAGTAAGGCATTTGATAAGTTTCCCCTTGGTAGGCTTATGCAGAAAGTGTGGAGGCATGGGATAGTGGGAAATTTGGCCAGTTGGATAACGAACTGGCTAACCGATAGAAGACAGAGAGTGGTGGTGGATGGCAAATATTCAGCCTGGAGCCCAGTTATCAGTGGCGTACCGCAGGGATCAGTTCTGGGTCCTCTGCTGTTTGTGATTTTCATTAATGACTTGGATGAGGGAGTTGAAGGGTGGGTCAGTAAATTTGCAGACAATACGAAGATTGGTGGAGTTGTGGATAGTGAGGAGGGCTGTTGTTGGCTGCAAAGAGACAAAGATAGAATGCAGAGCTGGGCTGAGAAGTGGCAGATGGAGTTTAACCCTGACAAGTGTGAGGATGTCCATTTTGGAAGGACAAATATGAATGCGGAATACAGGGTTAACGGTAGGGTTCTTGGCAATGTGTAGGAGCAGAGAGATCTTGGGGTCTATGTTCATAGATCTTTGAAAGTTGCCACTCAAGTGGATAGAGCTGTGAAGAAGGCCTATGGTGTGCTAGCGTTCATTAGCAGAGGGATTGAATTTAAGAGCTGTGAGGTGATGATACAGCTGTACAAAACCTTGATAAGTCCACATTTGGAGTACTGTGTGCAGTTCTGGTCGCCTCATTTTAGGAAGGATGTGGAAGCTTTGGGAAAGGTGCAAAGGAGATTTACCAGGATGTTGCCTGGAATGGAGAGTAGGTCTTACGAGGAAAGGTTGAGGGTGCTTGGCCTTTTCTCATTAGAACGGAGAAGGATGAGGGGCGACTTGATAGAGGTTTATAAGATGATCAGGGAAATAGATAGACTAGACAGTCCGAGACTTTCTCCCTGGGTGGAACAAACCATTACAAGGGGACATAAATTGAAGGTGAATGGTGGAAGATATAGGGGGGATGTCAGAGGTAGGTTCTTTACCCAGAGAGTAGTGGGGGCATGGAATGCACTGCCTGTGGAAGTAGTTGAGTCGGAAACATTAGGGACCTTCAAGCGGCTATTGGATAGGTACTTGGATTATGGTTGAATGATGGAGTGTAGGTTAATTTGTTCTTAATCTCGGACAAAAGGTCGGCAGAACATTGTGGGACAAAGGGCCTGTTCTGTGCTGTATTTTTCTATGTTTTATGTTCTATGCTTTTTAAAACATCTAAGACTTCCTCCCTCATAATAATGACTTGTTCTAAAGTGTTTACACATCCCTCTGAGACGCCACCAATCAACGTGTCCCTCCTTTGTGAACACTGGTGCAAAATACTCATTAAGGATCTCACCCACTTCCTCTCGTTCTACATATAATTTCCCTCCTTTGTCCTTGAATGGACCAACTCTTTCTCTAGCTACCCTCTTGTTTCTAATATAATGCCTAAAATGCCTTGGGATTCTCCTTACTCCTGTCTTCCAAGGACATTCCGTAATCCCCTTTTGCCCTCCTAACTCTCTGAGCTCTTTTCTACTTTCCCTGTATTCTTCAAGTGCTTCATCTGTTGTTAGTTGCCGAGACCTCATATATGCATCCTTTTCTTTTTGACTGGATTCACAATGTCCCTGGCCATCCATGGTTCCCGAATCCTGCCTTTCCTGTCCTTCCTTTTTACCGGCACGTGCCTGTCCAGCATTCCCACCAACTGCTCATTAAAGACTCCCACATGCCAAATGTGGATTTACCCCAAACAAGAGCCTCCGGGCTGGTTTAGCTCACTGGGCTAAATCGCTGGCTTTTAAAGCAGACCAAGGCAGGCCAGCAGCACGGTTCAATTCCCGTACCAGCCTCCCCGAACAGGTGCTGGAATGTGGCGACTAGGGGCTTTTCACAGTAACTTCATTGAAGCCTACTCGTGACAATAAGCAATTTTAATTTCATTTCATTTCAAATCCTGCCTAATCTGGCTGTAGTTAGCCTTCCCCCAATTTAGCACCTTAACCCTCGGAAACACCCGTCCTTATGCATGAGTATCTGATAGCTTCCGGAATTCTGCTCACTGTTTGCCACATGTTCTCCCACTGCAACTTTGATGACCTGGCCAGACTCGTTCCCTCGTACTAGGTCCAATATACTCATTCATTCACACTCACTCTCTTTCATACTCACACTTTGACACTCATTTAATCTCTCACTTTCTTGGTCACACACTCTCACTCACACACACTCGCTCACTCTCACTCATTCGTAATCTTTTTCTTTAAATAATCTTTATTAGTGTCACAAATAGTCTTACATTAACACTGCAATGAAGTTACTGTGAAAAGCCCCTAGTCGCCACATTCCGGCGCCTGTTCAGGTACACAGAGGGAGAATTCAGAATGTCCAATTCACCTAACAGCACGTCTTTCGGGACTTGTGGGAGGAAACCGGAGCACCCGGAGGAAACCCACGCAGACATGGGGAGAGCGTTCAGACTCCGCACGGACAGTGACCCAAGCAAGGATCCTGGTGCTGTGAAACAACAGTGCTAACCACTGTGCGACCATGCCGCCAATTTTTCACACTCATTTGCTCACAATCTCGCTCACTCTCTTGCTTACCCGCTCACTCATTCACATTTTCTCACATTTTCCCTCTCACTCATTCACACTCTCACTCATTCACACTCTCACTCACACCCACTCCCACACTCGCTCACTCATTCACACTCTCTCCCTCATTCAAACTCTCTCTCACTCTCTCACTCACTCACGCTCTCACTTACTCTCACAATTATTCACTCTCTCTCTTACACTCTACTTGTCCATACTCTCTCCTTCATTCACACTCTCTCACACACGCACTCATTCATACTCTTTCTCACTTCCTCACTCACTCTTTCTCACTTCCTCACTCACTCTTTCTCACTTCCTCACTCACTCTTTCTCTCACTCTCACTCACTCACTCTCTCACTCTCACTCACTCACTCCTCTCACACTCTCTCACTCACTCTCTCTCTCTCTCACACTCACTCCTCTCACACTCACTCACTCACTCTCTCACTCTCTCTCTCACTCTCTCTCTCTCACTCCCTCCTCTCACACTCTCACTCCTCTCACACTCTCTCACTCACTCTCTCTCTCACTCACTCTCTCTCTCACTCACTCCTCTCACACTCTCACTCTCTCTCTCTCACACTCTCTCTCTCACTCACTCCTATCACACTCTCACTCACTCCTCTCACTCACTCTTCTCACTCACTC